>NC_047105.1:37729639-37820776 GCF_902500255.1 Thalassophryne amazonica | reverse complement strand
CGACTAGGATCGGGCTGCACCAGAACGGGTGCAGACGAGAAGCGCCGTTTCAACTCCTTGAACGCGGCATCGCAACGATCCGACCAGGTGAAGGGGACTTTTGGTGAGGTCAGGGCTGTCAGGGGGCTAACTACCTGACTGTAGCCCTTAATGAACCTCCTGTAGAAATTAGCAAAGCCGAGGAACTGTTGCAGCTTCCTACGGCTTGTGGGTTGGGGCCAGTCTCTCACCGCCGCAACCTTGGCCGGACCAGGAGCGACGGAGTTGGGGGAGATGATGACCCCCGGGAAGGACAAAGAGGTGCGGTGAAACTCACACTTCTCGCCCTTAACAAACAGCCGGTTCTCCAATAACCACTGCAGGACCTGACGTACATGTCGAACATGGGTCTCAGGATCCGGAGAAAAGATGAGTATGTCGTCAAGATATACGAAGACGAATCGGTGCAGGAAGTCCCGCAAGACATCATTAACCAATGCTTGGAACGTCGCGGGAGCGTTTGTAAGACCGAACGGCATGACCAGGTACTCAAAATGACCTAACGGAGTGTTAAATGCCGTCTTCCACTCGTCTCCCTTCCGGATCCGAACCAGGTGATACGCATTCCTAAGATCAAGCTTGGTGAATATCTTAGCTCCATGCAGGGGCGTGAACACCGAATCCAACAAAGGTAAGGGGTATCGGTTACGAACCGCGATTTCGTTCAGCCCCCTGTAATCGATGCATGGACGTAATCCGCCATCCTTTTTCCCCACAAAAAAGAAACCCGCACCCATCGGGGAGGTGGAATTCTGGATCAACCCGGCAGCCAAAGAGTCCCGGATGTAGGTCTCCATTGATTCGCGTTCAGGTCATGAGAGGTTGTACAGCCTACTGGACGGGAACTCAACACCTGGAACCAAATCAATGGCACAATCATACGGGCGGTGCGGGGGAAGGGTGAGCGCCAGATCCTTGCTAAACACCTCCGCAAGGTCATGGTACTGCACCGGAACCGTCCCTAGATTGGGCGGGGCTCTGACCTCCTCCCTGGCCTGGGAACCGGGAGGAACCGAGGAACCTAAACATACCCGATGGCAGGTCTCGCTCCACTGAACCACTACCCCGGACGGCCAATCGATCCGGGGATTGTGTTTCAACATCCAAGGGAACCCTAAAATCACACGGGAGGTGGCCGGAGTCACAAAAAACTCGATCTCCTCCCGGTGATTCCCCGACACCACCAGAGTTACTGGTGGTGTCTTGTGAGTGATTGGAGGGAGTAGGGAGCCATCTAGCACCCGTACCTGCACAGGCGAGGTAAGCGCCACCAGAGGGAACCCTATCTCCCTGGCCCATGTGCTGTCTAGCAAATTCCCTTCTGAGCCCATGTCCACCAGTGCTGGGGCCTTCAGGGTTAACTCCTCATACAGGATGGTAACTGGGAGTCGTGTGGCGATGTGGGTGTGTCCCACATGAATGTCTCGGCCCACCCCTAGCCCAGTTTCTAGGGGCGGGCGTTGGTGTTTAACCACTCGGGGCAGTCTCTTAATTGATGCTCAATCGAGCCACAAACAAAACACGCCCCGTGGGCCAGCCTCCTTTGTGTAACCGGTGCCCTAAATGTTGTCCTACTCGTGTCCATAGCTTCGTCAGCAGGGGGGGCTGTAACCGCACGGAGCGCAGGGGCCGTGGAGCGTGGGGAGGGCGGAACGTGGTCGGAACCGGAAGGGAGAGGGATGACGCGTGCCCGGCCACGGCCTTCGTCTCGTTCCCGACGGCGCTCTTCTAACCGATTGTCTAATCGTATGACAAGATCGATGAGCCCATCTAAATCCCGCGGTTCGTCCTTAGCCACCAGGTGCTCCTTGAGGACCAACGACAGTCCGTTTACAAAGGCGGCGCGGAGGGCAGTGCTATTCCAGCCGGACCTCGCAGCCGCGATGCGGAAGTCGACTGCATAGGCAGCTGCGCTCCGGCGCCCCTGTCTCATTGACAGCAGCACGGCTGAAGCGGTCTCTCCTCTATTAGGGTGATCGAACACCGTTCTGAACTCCCTCACAAACCCATCATATGTCTGAAGGAGCCGTGAATTTTGCTCCCAGAGCGCTGTAGCCCAAGCGTGTGCCTCACCACGAAGCAGATTTATCACATAAGCTACTTTGCTAGCGTCGGTCGCATACATGACGGGACACTGTGCGAAGACGAGCGAACACTGCATAAGGAAATCCGCGCACGTCTCCACACAGCCTCCGTACGGCTCTGGGGGGCTTATGTATGCTTCAGGGGAAGGTGGGAGGGGTCGTTGAACGACCAGTGGAACGTCACTGTTACGCACAGGGTCAACGGGAGGGAGAGCCGCAGCGGCGCCCAGAGGGCGCGCTTCCACCTGCGCGGCGAGAGCCTCCACCCTGCGGTTCAGGAGGACGTTCTGCTCGGTCATCAAATCCAACCGAGTCGTGAATGCGGTGAGGATCCGCTGCAACTCATCGATCACCCCTCCTGCGGACGCCTGTGCGCCCTGTTCTTCCATTGGCCGTTCAACAGCCGGTTGACGCCCCTCGGGATCCATGATGCTGGCCGAGATATCCTGTTGTGAAAGTGTAGGAACACGGACCCACAACAGGGGGCGCAAATGAACGGACAATGGAGTAAGTCAAATAACAAAGCTTTACTGTTGTGAAACTCGCACAACAAACACAACAGATTACAATTTCGGGAACAAGCCGAATTCCAATGGTGTCGTGTGGGCAGGCTCGAAGGTAGGAGACGTCTGTCCAAGTCGAACCGGAACCACTCGATTTCCACCGCCACCGAACCCCGGGAATACTGGAGCCGCCAAGTCTCGAACTCCCAGGTGACCACTGCCTCCGCTTGTCGGATCTGGTACTGCTGGCGAGGAACAAAAACAGTCAGAGGTGGGTGCGCTGCACCCAGCAACACGGACGGTGGTAACACCACCTCCCCCTCTCGTCAAGTAAACACTGAAGTGCAGGAGTGTGAGTACTTATCCAACACTGTCTCCTGCTGCTCTTCTCTCTCTCTGTATAAAGGCAAAAAGTATTCAAGGTTGATATAGTCGGCTGGATACGTTACCTCCTCGGTAGAAACGATATCTCGGCAATGAGGTGGAGATGCCGTCCTGCTGATATACCCCTCTGATGTTTGCTGTCAGCTGTCTCAGGTGATGGGTGACAGCTGTCACCCTGGCTGCTCCTGTGAGGCGGCAGCGCCCTCTGGTGCCTGGAGCCCGCACTCCAGGCAGGGCGCCCTCTGGTGGTGGTGGGCCAGCAGTACCTCCTCTTCAGCGGCCCACACAACACAAACCACCAGTAAAGGCTCATAAACTCCAAAAGAACCATCCTGTCAACCTGAAAACACTTTCTTTTTTTCCCTATTTTTTTTAGTCTCTGAAACAAAGAAAATCATCATGGAAAAATACATGGAGGAATTTTTTTTCAGGAATGGTGCAGTTTTTTTTTTTTTTCTTAAGACAGCAACGGACATCATCAGTTACATTACATCAGTGTTCATCGCAAATGTAATTTATTCATTCAAATAGGAATTATTCATCCAATAGAAATGATATAACAAGAGAAGCATACAGCAGTCAGGTAAGAGATATTACATTTAATTTAATGAATATACTGTCTTGGAACGTTCCCGTGCCTTGTTGTGTAACTCCCAGCAGGTGGCTCTGCTGCACTGTATGTATATTACAATACTTTTGTGACCTGCACACTGTTATACATTTCATCCACATGAACAAAAATGTATATCCATTAAAGATCTGAAGAATTTTAAAGCACATTTCACATTTTCAGGATCTGAGCCAAAACAATATTATTTACTGAGTGTTCTAGACAAATATATGTGTCACTCAGAAAGCTGAGTTTGTCCTGCACATTTTGATTTGCAACACATGGGTATTATCCTAAAAGAAAGTACCTTGAAGGGGGAACTATTGAAAGTATGATTAAAAGGGGAGGTCAAGGTTAAGCGATGGGCTTGATTCTAGAGGATCCTCTGTTCAAAGTCCCGCCAGACTGGAAAAATCACTAAGGGGCCCTGGGGCAAGGTCCTTAATCCCGTTACTCCTGGTGTGTAATTCAGCGTCATGCATGGCAGCACCCTGACATTGGTGTGTGAATGGATGAATATGAGGCATCATTGTGAAGTGCTTTGGGCTTCTGATTCAGATGGAAAAGCGCTATATAAATGCAGTCCATTTACCATTTAAAATCTAGAAACTGCCCTTGGACCACAGAGCGCAAAACATAGCAGTGATAAGCAAAGCAGTGCCCACATTGGTGGGTTGGTATCTGTGCTAAATGTCTCATACCTTCAAAATTTGCTGATTCTAGAGTGAGCAGTCTGTGTGAAAGTGTTTACATTTTGCACATCTGACATATTGCCTGTGTGAACAGAATTTTAGTCAGTATTTAGTTCAGTGAACACATCGCCATGGTAATAGAGTGTCTATGAAGTAGTGATGTATCATTCACCACTGAAAGAATCTCAAAGGGCTAATGTAGTTGTACAAAATGATCAGTGTTCTCTGTCAAACACTTGCTTATCTGGCTGCTTGTTTATTTACACTGTGTTTTGACTGATGAACTCAGTCAAATTGACCATCCTATTCCCTATTCACTCACTGACATACAAAGTCCTGGAAGCACTTTATGGATAGAAGAGAAAATGACAAACTGAAACAAGAGCAGATTGGGTGATGGGTTGATTTAAGATTGAGCCGCAAAGTATGCAAATAACATGGAAATGTCAATGATTGATAAACCAAAAGAATTGATTTGGGTCCTAAAAAGAGCTGACCTTCCAAGACGGTGAAAGCCAAATAAATCATTCTGAAATGAGATGGCCCATGGAGTATTTGACTATTGTGTAATTTGCTTTTACCACACTTACTCCTATCGTTTACCATCCTTGGCACCTTCATGCGACAAGGTACCACAGTGGACAAACCCCTTAGTTTTGTAATCATTCTTCAGTGCTTATTTATAGTGCGCAGGTGCTGCACTTCATTGCATCAAGGAACTGTCCTGGGTCCTGGATGGCTACCACCTAGGCAGACAATCGGTCCATTCCCACCTTTCAAAAATAACCATCTATCTGCCGCAGCCGGGTGAAACGTGGGCTTTCCTTTGGCCTTCTCCAGCTACTGGGGTATTCAACAGTCAGGCACTTTCATGCTAGATTATGCACAGAGAAACACCTTAGTCTTGATCCACGTCAATCACAAACTCAGACGGACTGCTCACACAGCTTCTCAAGCACTGCAATCAGAATATCCATTGATTCCGCAAAGATCACAGCATTTTCCGTAAAATCAAGGTCTGCAAAACTTTTCTCACCAAGAAAAGCACCTAGATCACTGGTTTCAACAACCCTACCCAACACCCAGTTCATGCAAGCACTAAACAATGTAATAATAAGAGGCAGCCCATTCTCACATTTTTTTTTTTGCCCCGTCATGAAAAGCGCCCAATGTTCGTGACAGTTTTTTTTTCATTTTACTATTTATAATCCTCCCCCTTCTCTTAACTCCAACCATAACCATAGCGTAAGTGTGTTCCCTCCCCTAAATCTAACCACACCCCCTAGACCCTCCCGTCACCCCACATTTTGAGCCCCCGTCACGAAAAACGCCCGTTTTTTGTGCCCCTGTCATGAACCCATAGACTAATGTACTTTTTGAAATGCCACCACGAACTCCCATGAGACTGGATTGTATGGGGGGTGGGGGGTTGAGACATTGGAGACATTGACATTGGCTGCCCGCGCAGAGTTTATTTCTGCTTGCTCGAAGTTGATTTCTTCTCGCACGCAGAGAGTTCCTGCTCGCTTGCTTGAAACTTATGGCACTATGGGGGAGGGAACCAGGTTGGCACTGGCTCTGCTGTGACTGGCCATCTCTGGAGAGTGAGGTTTGACTGACAGCCCTCCTCTCTGACACGGAAGTCAGTTGGAGACAACGGCGTTAAGCGATTATCACCTCGTTTCTGCTTAAAACTTCACTCCAGTCATCATCTATTTCAGCGACAGATCTCTGAAGCTTCTGTACAACAATCATTTCCACATAAACTCAGCATTATTTCATAACAAATTACAGAAAGTCCTAAAAATCACCTCCTGCTAAAAATCACCTCCTGACACCGGCACGTTTGCAGACTGAGTCTGGATGCCAAAACCGATCGGAGGGAATAATCAATCAATCAATCAATCAACTTTTTTCTTGTATAGCGCCAAATCACAACAAACAGTTGCCCCAAGGCGCTCCACATTGCAAGGCAAGGCCATACAATAATTATGAAACACAGTCTACGTCTAAAGCAACATAACCAAGGGATGGTCCAGGGTCACCCGATCCAGCCCTAACTATAAGCCTTAGCGAAAAGGAAAGTTTTAAGCCTAATCTTAAAAGTAGAGAGGGTATCTGTCTCCCTGATCTGAATTGGGAGCTGGTTCCACAGGAGAGGAGCCTGAAAGCTGAAGGCTCTGCCTCCCATTCTACTCTTACAAACCCTAGGAACTACAAGTAAGCCCGCAGTCTGAGAGCGAAGCGCTCTAATGGGGTAATATGGTACTACGAGGTCCCTAAGATAAGATGGGACCTGATTATTCAAAACCTTATAAGTAAGAAGAAGAATTTTAAATTCTATTCTAGCATTAACAGGAAGCCAATGAAGGGAGGCCAACACGGGTGAGATATGCTCTCTCCTGCTAGTCCCCGTCAGTACTCTAGCTGCAGCATTCTGAACCAACTGAAGGCTTTTTAGGGAACTTTTAGGACAACCTGATAATAATGAATTACAATAGTCCAGCCTAGAGGAAACAAATGCATGAATTAGTTTTTCAGCATCACTCTGAGACAAGACCTTTCTGATTTTAGAGATATTGCGTAAATGCAAAAAGGCAGTCCTACATATTTGTTTAATATGCGCTTTGAATGACATATCCTGATCAAAATAACTCCAAGATTTCTCACAGTATTACTAGAGATCAGGGAAATGCCATCCAGAGTAACGATCTGGTTAGACACCATGCTTCTAAGATTTGTGGGGCCAAGTACAATAACTTCAGTTTTATCTGAGTTTAAAAGCAGGAAATTAGAGGTCATCCATGTCTTTATGTCTGTAAGACAATCCTGCAGTTTAGCTAATTGGTGCGTATCCTCTGGCTTCATGGATAGATAAAGCTGGGTATCATCTGCGTAACAATGAAAATTTAAGCAATACCGTCTAATAATACTGCCCAAGGGAAGCATGTATAAAGTGAATAAAATTGGTAGCGCAATGCCTTTAATACCTATGACATGCTCTAATCTCTGTAATAAAATTTTATGGTCAACAGTATCAAAAGCAGCACTGAGGTCCAACAGAACAAGCACAGAGATAAGTCCACTGTCCGAAGCCATAAGAAGATCATTTGTAACCTTCACTAATGCTGTTTCTGTACTATGATGAATTCTAAAACCTGACTGAAACTGTTCAAATAGACCATTCCTCTGCAGGTGATCAGTTAGCTGTTTTACAACTACCCTCTCAAGAATCTTTGAGAGAAAAGGAAGGTTGGAGATTGGCCTATAATTAGCTAAGATAGCTGGGTCAAGTGATGGCTTTTTAAGTAATGGTTTAATTACTGCCACCTTAAAGGCCTGTGGTACATAACCAACTAACAAAGATAGATTGATCATATTTAAGATTGAAGCATTAAATAATGGTAGGACTTCCTTGAGCAGCCTGGCAGGAATGGGGTCTAATAAGCATGTTGATGGTTTGGATGAAGTAACTAATGAAAATAACTCAGACAGAACAATCGGAGAGAAAGAGTCTAACCAAATACCGGCATCACTGAAAGCAGCCAAAGATAACGATACATCTTTGGGATGGTTATGAGTAATTTTTTCTCTAATAGTCAAAATTTTGTTAGCAAAGAAAGTCATGAAGTCATTACTAGTTAAAGTTAATGGAATACTCAGCTCAATAGAGCTCTGACTCTTTGTCAGCCTGGCTACAGTGCTGAAAAGAAACCAGGGGTTGTTCTTATTTTCTTCAATTAGTGATGAGTAGAAAGATGTCCTAGCTTCACGAAGGGCTTTCTTATAGAGCAACAAACTCTTTTTCCAGGCTAAGTGAAGATCTTCTAAATTAGTGAGACGCCATTTCCTCTCCAACTTACGGGTTATCTGCTTTAAGCTACGAGTTTGTGAGTTATACCACAGAGTCAGACACTTCTGATTTAAAGCTCTCTTTTTCAGAGGAGCTACAGCATCCAAAGTTGTCTTCAATGAGGATGTAAAACTATTGACAAGATACTCTAACTCCCTTACAGAGTTTAGGTAGCTACTCTGCTCTGTGTTGGTATATGACATTAGAGAACATAAAGAAGGAATCATATCCTTAAACCTAGTTACAGCGCTTTCTGAAAGACTTCTAGTGTAATGAAACTTATTCCCCACTGCAGGGTAGTCCATCAGGGTAAATGTAAATGTTATTAAAAAATGATCAGACAAAAGGGAGTTTTCAGGGAATACTGTTAAGTCTTCTATTTCCATACCATAAGTCAGAACAAGATCTAAAATATGATTAAAGTGGTGGGTGGACTCATTTACTTTTTGAGCAAAGCCGATAGAGTCTAATAATAGATTAAATGCAGTGTTGAGGCTGTCATTCTCAGCATCTGTGTGGATGTTAAAATCGCCCCACTATAATTATCTTATCTGAGCTAAGCACTAAGTCAGACAAAAGGTCTGAAAATTCACAGAGAAACTCACAGTAACGACCAGGTGGACGATAGATAATAACAAATAAAACTGGTTTTTTGGGACTTCCAATTTGGATGGACAAGACTAAGAGACAAGCTTTCAAATGAATTAAAGCTCTGTCTAGGTTTTTGATTAATTAATAAGCTGGAATGGAAGATTGCTGCTAATCCTCCGCCCCGGCCCGTGCTACGAGCATTCTTACAGTTAGTGTGACTCGGGGGTGTTGACTCATTTAAACTAACATATTCATCCTGCTGTAACCAAGTTTCTGTTAGGCAGAATAAATCAATACGTTGATCAATTATTATATCATTTACCAACAGGGACTTAGAAGAGAGAGACCTAATGTTTAATAGACCACATTTAACTGTTTTAGTCTGTGGTGCAATTGAAGGTGCTATATTATTTTTTCTTTTTGAATTTTTATGCTTAAATAGATTTTTGCTAGTTATTGGTGGTCTGGGAGCAGGCACCGTCTCTACGGGGATGGGGTAATAGGGGGATGGCAGGGGGAGAGAAGCTGCAGAGAGGTGTATAAGACCACAGCTCTGCCTCCTGGTCCCAACGCTAGACAGTCACAGTTTGGAGGATCCCAAAAAATTGGCCAGATTTCTAGAAATGAGAGCTGCTCCCTCTAAAGTGGGATGGATGCCGTCTCTCCTAACAAGACCAGGTTTTCCCCAGAAGCTTTGCCAATTATCTATGAAGCCCACCTCATTTTTTGGACACCACTCAGACAGCCAGCAATTCAAGGAGAACATGCGGCTAAACATGTCACTCCCGGTCTGATTGGGGAACGGCCCAGAGAAAACAACAGAGTCCGACATTGTTTTTGCAAAGTTACACACCGATTCAATGTTAATTTTAGTGACCTCCGATTGGCGTAACCGAGTGTCATTACTGCCGACGTGAATTACAATCTTACCAAATTTACGCTTAGCCTTAGCCAGCAATTTCAAATGTCCTTCGATGTCGCCTGCTCTGGCCCCCGGAAGACAATTGACAATGGTTGCTGGTGTCGCTAACTTCACATTTCTCAAAACAGAGTCGCCAATAACCAGAGTTTGATCCTCGGCGAGTGTATCGTCGAGTGGGGAAAAACGGTTAGAGATGTGAACGGGTTGACGGTGTACACGGGGCTTCTGTTTAGGGCTACGCTTCCTCCTCACAGTCACCCAGTCAGTCTGCATTCCCGACTGCACGGGGTCTGCCAGGGGGGAACTAACGGCGGCTAAGCTACCTTGGTCCGCAACGACTACAGGGGCCTGGCTAGCTGTAGAATTTTCCACGGTGCGGAGCCGAGCCTCCAATTCGCCCAGCCTGGCCTCCAAAGCTACGAATAAGCTGCACTTATTACATGTACCGTTACTGCTAAAAGAGGCCGAGGAATAACTAAACATTTCACACCCAGAGCAGAAAAGTACGGGAGAGACAGGAGAAGCCGCCATGCTAAAACGGCTAAGAGCTAGTAGCTACGCTAAGCTAGCGGATTCCCAAACAGGGAATCCGACACTAGACAGGCTGTGGAGCAGCACAGGTAACGCACGACAACAGTGCTAAAATAAAATAAAAATCCACTAGACAGGCTGTGGAGCAGCACAGGTAACGCACAACAACAGTGCTAAAAAATAAAATAAAATAAAAATAAAATCCACTGGACAGGCTGTGGAGCAGCACAGGCAACGCACGACAACAGTGCTAAAACAAAATAAAAATCCACTAGACAGGCTGTGGAGCAGCACAGGTAACGCATGACAACAGTGCTAAAATAAAATAAAAATCCACTAGACAGGCTGTGGAGCAGCACAGGTAACGCACAACAACAGTGCTAAAAAATAAAATAAAATAAAAATAAAAATCCACTGGACAGGCTGTGGAGCAGCACAGGTAACGCACAACAACAGTGCTAAAAAATAAAATAAAATAAAAATAAAAATCCACTGGACAGGCTGTGGAGCAGCACAGGCAACGCACGACAACAGTGCTAAAACAAAATAAAAATCCACTAGACAGGCTGTGGAGCAGCACAGGTAACGCACGACAACAGTGCTAAAACAAAATAGAAATCCACTAGACAGGCTGTGGCGCAGCACAGGTAACGCACAACAACAGTGCTAAAACAAAATAAAAATCCACTAGACAGGCTGTGGAGCAGCACAGGTAACGCACAACAACAGTGCTAAAACAAAATAAAAATCCACTAGACAGGCTGTGGAGCAGCACAGGTAACGCACGACAACAGTGCTAAAACAAAATAAAAATCCACTAGACAGGCTGTGGAGCAGCACAGGTAACGCACAACAACAGTGCTAAAACAAAATAAAAATCCACTGGACAGGCTGTGGAGCAGCACAGGTAACGCACAACAACAGTGCTAAAAATAAAATAAAATAAAAATAAAATCCACTGGACAGGCTGTGGAGCAGCACAGGCAACGCACGACAACAGTGCTAAAACAAAATAAAATCCACTAGACAGGCTGTGGAGCAGCACAGGTAACGCACGACAACAGCGCTAAATAAAAATCCACTGGACAGGCTGTGGAGCAGCACAGGTAACGCACGACAACAGCGCCCAAAAAAATAAAATAAAAATCAAAATCCACTGGACAGGCTGTGGAGCAGCACAGGTAACGCACGACAACAGTGGTAAAAAATAAAATAAAAATCCACTGGACAGGCTGTGGAGCAGCACAGGTAACGCACGACAACAGTGCTAAAAAATAAAATAAAAATCCACTGGACAGGCTGTGGAGCAGCACAGGTAACGCACGACAACAGTGCTAAAAAAAATAAATAAATAAATAAATAAAATAAAATAATAAAATAAAAATCCACTGGACAGGCTGCGGAGCAGCACAGGTAACACACGACAACAGTGGTAAAAAATAAATAAAAATCCACTAGACAGGCTGTGGAGCAGCACAGGTAACACACGACAACAGTGCCAAAAAAATAAAAATAAAAATCAAAATCCACTGGACAGGCTGTGGAGCAGCACAGGCAACGCACGACAACAGTGCTAAAACAAAATAAAAATCCACTAGACAGGCTGTGGAGCAGCACAGGTAACGCACGACAACAGTGCTAAAATAAAATAAAAATCCACTAGACAGGCTGTGGAGCAGCACAGGTAACGCACAACAACAGTGCTAAAAAATAAAATAAAAAAAAATAAAAATCCACTGGACAGGCTGTGGAGCAGCACAGGTAACGCACAACAACAGTGCTAAAAAATAAAATAAAATAAAAATTCTCTGGACAGGCTGTGGAGCAGCACAGGCAACGCACGACAACAGTGCTAAAACAAAAAAAAAAAATCCATTAGACAGGCTGTGGAGCAGCACAGGTAATGCACGACAACAGTGCTAAAACAAAATAGAAATCCACTAGACAGGCTGTGGAGCAGCACAGGTAACGCACAACAACAGTGCTAAAACAAAATAAAAATCCACTAGACAGGCTGTGGAGCAGCACAGGTAACGCACAACAACAGTGCTAAAACAAAATAAAAATCCACTAGACAGGCTGTGGAGCAGCACAGGTAACGCACGACAACAGTGCTAAAACAAAATAAAAATCCACTGGACAGGCTGTGGAGCAGCACAGGTAACGCACAACAACAGTGCTAAAAAATAAAATAAAATAAAAATAAAAATCCACTGGACAGGCTGTGGAGCAGCACAGGCAACGCACGACAACAGTGCTAAAACAAAATAAAAATCCACTAGACAGGCTGTGGAGCAGCACAGGTAACGCACGACAACAGCGCCCAAAAAAATAAAATAAAAATCAAAATCCACTGGACAGGCTGTGGAGCAGCACAGGTAACGCACGACAACAGTGGTAAAAAATAAAATAAAAATCCACTGGACAGGCTGTGGAGCAGCACAGGTAACGCACGACAACAGTGCTAAAAAAAAAAAAAATAATAATAATAAAATAAAAATCCACTGGACAGGCTGCGGAGCAGCACAGGTAACACACGACAACAGTGGTAAAAAATAAATAAAAATCCACTGGACAGGCTGTGGAGCAGCACAGGCAACGCACGACAACAGTGCTAAAACAAAATAAAAATCCACTAGACAGGCTGTGGAGCAGCACAGGTAACGCACGACAACAGTGCTAAAATAAAATAAAAATCCACTAGACAGGCTGTGGAGCAGCACAGGTAACGCACACCAACAGTGCTAAAAAATAAAATAAAATAAAAATAAAAATCCACTGGACAGGCTGTGGAGCAGCACAGGTAACGCACAACAACAGTGCTAAAAAATAAAATAAAATAAAAATTCTCTGGACAGGCTGTGGAGCAGCACAGGCAACGCACGACAACAGTGCTAAAACAAAAAAAAAATCCATTAGACAGGCTGTGGAGCAGCACAGGTAATGCACGACAACAGTGCTAAAACAAAATAGAAATCCACTAGACAGGCTGTGGAGCAGCACAGGTAACGCACAACAACAGTGCTAAAACAAAATAAAAATCCACTAGACAGGCTGTGGAGCAGCACAGGTAACGCACAACAACAGTGCTAAAACAAAATAAAAATCCACTAGACAGGCTGTGGAGCAGCACAGGTAACGCACGACAACAGTGCTAAAACAAAATAAAAATCCACTGGACAGGCTGTGGAGCAGCACAGGTAACGCACAACAACAGTGCTAAAAAATAAAATAAAATAAAAATAAAATCCACTGGACAGGCTGTGGAGCAGCACAGGCAACGCACGACAACAGTGCTAAAACAAAATAAAAATCCACTAGACAGGCTGTGGAGCAGCACAGGTAACGCACGACAACAGCGCCCAAAAAAATAAAATAAAAATCAAAATCCACTGGACAGGCTGTGGAGCAGCACAGGTAACGCACGACAACAGTGGTAAAAAATAAAATAAAAATCCACTGGACAGGCTGTGGAGCAGCACAGGTAACGCACGACAACAGTGCTAAAAAAAAAAAATAATAATAATAATAAAATAAAATCCACTGGACAGGCTGCGGAGCAGCACAGGTAACACACGACAACAGTGGTAAAAAATAAAATAAAAATCCACTAGACAGGCTGTGGAGCAGCACAGGTAACACACGACAACAGTGCCAAAAAACAAAACAAAAATCCACTGAACAGGCTGTGGAGCAGCACAGGTAACACACGACAACAGTGGTAAAAATAAAATAAAAATCCACTGGACAGGCTGTGGAACAGCACAGGTAACGCACGACAACAGTGCTAAAAAATAAAATAAAAATCCACTGAACAGGCTGTGGAGCAGCACAGGTAACACACGACAACAGTGCTAAAAATAAAATAAAAATCCACTGGACAGGCTGTGGAGCAGCACAGGTAACACACGACAACAGCGCCAAAAAATAAAATAAAAATCCACTGAACAGGCTGTGGAGCAGCACAGGTAACACACGACAACAGTGCTAAAAATAAAATAAAAATCCACTGAACAGGCTGTGGAGCAGCACAGGCAACGCACGACAGCAGCGCCAAAAAATAAAATAAAAATCCACTGAACAGGCTGTGGAGCAGCACAGGCAACGCACGACAACAGCGCCAAAAAATAAAATAAAAATCCACTGAACAGGCTGTGGAGCAGCACAGGTAACACACGACAACAGTGCTAAAAAATAAAATAAAAATCCACTGAACAGGCTGTGGAGCAGCACAGGTAACACACGACAACAGTGCTAAAAAATAAAATAAAAATCCACTGGACAGGCTGTGGAGCAGCACAGGTAACGCACGACAACAGTGCTAAAATAAATAAAAATCCACTAGGCAGGCTGTGGAGCAGCACGACAACAGTGCTAAAAAATAAAATAAAAATAAAAACGAACGCGTTAGCAAGCTAGTTAGCTTGCCAACGCTGATGAAGGTTAGCTGATAAAAGAGCTCCGTCGCGATGCTTCGACCGTTAGAGGTCTTCTTTAGGCGTTGGAGCATGGTGAAAAAGTAAAAAAAGTAAAAAAGTCTTGAAAAAGACTGTTAATTCAAAGAACTCAAACAGCTCAGTTCAAACAGCTAACAGATACAGCAGAACACCGCTGTGCTCCGGTTAATGTGATTAATAATTTGATTATTAACCATCAGATGACTAATTAAAACCTCTTAAATCATGTGCAAACCATGACGCCACCACCTCCCTGAAGGAGACAACAGCATCTCCTTAAAAAAAAAAAAAAATAATAATAATAATTATTATTATTATTTATTTATTTATGAATCAAATCCAAACAAAACAGGTCCTGTACAAAATCCTGAAATGCTGCATATATGAAAATACAAATACAAGAACATAACGGGCTTATTGAATATTATTTACAAATAATAAAAGAAAAGAAAATGTAGGGCATCCAAACATTTACAAATCAAATTTGTCTATAAAAGAATCTTTTAAAACATTATTGCATTCAATCAATGATAGAGATGTATAATTAAGTTTAAACTCATTTTTCCAGTCAGTAATGTTTGGTTTTGTCTTGAAAAATTTGTATACGAGGTCTGTCCGTAAAGTATCGTACCTTTTTATTTTTTTCAAAAACTATATGGATTTCATTCATATGTTTTTACGTCAGACATGCTTGAACCCTCGTGCGCATGCGTGAGTTTTTCCACGCCTGTCGGTGACGTCATTCGCCTGTGAGCACGCCTTGTGGAAGGAGTGGTCCCGCCCCCTCGTCGGATTTTCATTGTCTGGAAATGGCGGAATGAAAAGGACTTTTTTTCCATCAGAATTTTTTCAGAAGCTGTTAGAAACTGGCACCTGGAAACCATTCGAAAAATTTATCTGGCTTTCAGTGAAAATTTTACGGGCTTCACAGAGAATAAGGACTTTAACTACAGGTTTAAGGAACCCTTTAAGGACGGTCGGTGTGCCGCGCTGCGAGCTGCGACGACGCGGCACAAACCACTGGATCATTTCTAAGCTGATGGCTCTGTGGATACGAGACCGTCGTGTGCTCTTTCTCTGGTTATCACAAGACCTGGACATTAGCCATTTTCCGGCAGATTTCACTTTTAACAAGAGATTTTGTCATGGAAAGCTGCGCGGAGGCTTCGCGCATCACGACCGATTCGCTGATGAAGCGAGACAAAGGAACACCTCCGTTTCGGCGTGTTAGAGGACAAGTTGGGACATGTCTATCTCGGCTTTCAGTGCTTACCAGTCGAGTGAGTATAAAAGAAAAGGGGTCCTTAAACCTGTAGTTAAAGTCCTTATTCTCTGTGAAGCCCGTAAAATTTTCACTGAAAGCCAGATAAATTTTTCGAATGGTTTCCAGGTGCCAGTCTCTAACAGCTTCTGAAAAAATCCTGATGGAAAAAAAGTCCTTTTCATTCCGCCATTTCCAGACAATGAAAATCTGACGAGGGGGCGGGACCACTCCTTCCACAAGGCGTGCTCACAGGCGAATGACGTCACCGACAGGCGTGGAAAAACTCACGCATGCGCACGAGGGTTCAAGCATGTCTGATGTAAAAACATATGAATGAAATCCATATAGTTTTTGAAAAAAATAAAAAGGTACGATACTTTACGGACAGACCTTGTATGTAATGTTTGCTTAGTAAAATTATATTATTAATACCAAAGTCATTACAGTTAATATTCCAGAATTTATATCGGTGATGTTTTCGCATTTTTTACGCGAGTGGGGTTTTGCCACTGATCTGACACCATAGTGCAGCCTCTGAATTAGGCCACAGCCACAGTCTGTGCAATCACTGAATAGAGTCCAAGACAGAACACATCCATGACAAGCACCAGAATTCACTGGGAAGGATTCAGCGATGCTGCCTCCACTGCTGCTGAGATGAGAATTACCGCTTTTATGGCACCACTGTAGACTACGCTGCAGTGTTGGATTAGTAACTTCAAATATTTAAACAAGAGGACACACCCTACTGGCTTCAGTGGCTTCAGACTTGAGAGTGTTGGCTGACTTGTTTAAGATGTTTGTGAATGCATATCATTCAGGCTTTGACATTGCCAATGACATCAAAGTCATCCCTGTCGGCTATACCAGCTGAAAAGCAAAGTGTTTCATCTGGGAGAGAATCCACACCAGCATGGCCAAGCATGCTAAATAAGTGTTTACTGTGGAGCTTGGGCTGACCTGTGCAAGACTTTTCATTTTCAATCTAATTTTGCCTTTTATCCAATTAATGAAGCGGTTTTAATTGTATAATTTCCTATTTCTACTTTCCACAGAGAGTAGTTGTTTAGAAACAGTGGCTGCTGGAGGATAAAATCTAATAATAGGTGTGCAAGTCTGACTGAGAACATTAGCTACAAATGTGCTAAGGCAAGAATTGTGCCAGGACAATTGGATTTTGATTGGCATAATTGACCATTACCTTTCAAAGGCATGTAACACATTGATAGAGTATGCATGGGATTAATTTGCTGTGAGAACAAATAGAGACAAACATCCTGATTTGTCCTCTATCATGAAGAATGTGGAGCCACTGAATTAGTTTGTCCCCATTAGGAATATGAAAATGTGAATAAAAGCTGTCTGATGAATACTGAAAATGTTTTGCCTTGACAAGCGTCACGTCTGTGCAAAGTACTTTAATAAAATCACTTTTAGTTCAAGAAATGATAACTGAAATTTCACTTAACATATTCTGGGAAAATATGTTGCATTAGCTTTATGCAGGGAATAAGTGAATACCAGAGTCTTGCCTTAACCCTCCCTCACACCTCCCCGTACATATGGTTACAGGCAGTCTATGAGTGAAAAAATGGCAAAACAAAATGGCAATACCATGCATGAGACATGCGCGTCACGTGTGGTTGTTCAGCACAGTAGAAGGTCGCAGACATCCCACGGAGATCTTCAATGCTGCACATGCAAATTCTACAGATCTTGCGATAACTCAAGAACACATAGCGCAACTAGGGGGTGTGTACTGCCATTGTACACCTGACCTAAGTTGGGAGCATGGCTAGTACAGGCCGTGCATTGACAGTAAGATGCACGATCATTGCACACATGCTGTTCGTCAGACATTCTACACAGATACAACACACTTGCTATTTGTGCAGCCTGCAAGACAGAAGTACATATCAGTCTCCACCCCGAGGTGTGGTGTGCACACAGCGAAAGTGACTTGCAAGCCACACAAGAACAGGTATATATATATATATATATATATATATATATATATATATATATATATATATATATATATATATATATATATATATATATATATATATATATATATATATATATATATATATATACACACACACTCAAAATATACTCAAGCTTGGATCCTCTTCCAGAGGCCTAGGAGTTTGAGGGTTCGGCGTTGTATCATAGCTGTTCCTAGGACTGCACTCTTCTGGACAGAGACCTCTGATATTGTGCCTGGAATCTGCTGGAGCCACTCTTCCAATGTAGAGGTTACAGCTCCTAGTGTTCCTATTACCAATGGGACCACTTTGGACTTTGCCTTCCACATCTTCTCCAGTTGCTCCTTCAGGCCTCGGTACTTCTCTGTTTTCTTGCGCTCCTTCTTTCTGATGTGGCTGTCAGCTGGGATTGCCACATCAATCACAACTGTAGTTTTCTTACCCTTGTCAATCACCACTATGTCTGGTTGGTTGGCCAGCAGCTGCTTGTCTGTCTGGAATTTGAAGTCCTACAGGACCATAGCCATGTTGTTTTCAACCACCTTTGGGGGTGTCTCTCATTGAGACTTGGGGACTTCTAATCCGTATGTGGCAAAGATGTTCCTGTACATGATTCCCGACACTTGGTTGAGCCTCTGAGTGTATGTTGATCCAGCTTGCATTTTACATATTGCTACTACTGGACTGTCTCTGGGGCACATTTGCACAGCCTGCAACTTACCATACCATACCAAATCTATTTATAAAGCACTTTAACACAACCACCGCTGACACAAAGTGCTGTTCACTAAAACATCCATTAAAACATTAAGACATATATTTAAATAAATTAATAAGAAATACAATTTAAAATCAAGTCTCACTGGAGCCGAAAGACAAGGAGAAAAAAAAAAAGGTTTGAAACAAACTTAAAAATGGGCAGTGAAGGGACCTCTCTAACAGAGAAGGGCAAGCTGTTCTGTAATTTAGGAGCAGCAATAGAGAAGGTCCTGTCCCCCCTGAGCTTCCTTCTGGATCTTGGTACTTCTAGGAGCGGCTGGCCAGCTGACCTAAGAGACCGACACAGTACATCAAGATGAAGAAGCTCAGAGAGGTAAAGCAGGGCAACACTGTGAAGACATTTTAAAACAAACATAAGAATTTTAAAATGTACCCTACAGGCAGCCAATGAAGTCAGGCCAGTACAGGGGTTATATGATCTCACTTTGGAGTTCCAGTCAAAAGTCGTGCAGCAGCATTTTGAACCAACTTCAGACGCGAAAGTAGCGACTGATTGACTCCCACATAAAGTGAATTACAATAAACCAGCTGAGATTAAATAAAAGCATGGCTCACTGTTTCAAAGTACTGCCTAGACAAAAAAGAATTTCACAGTTGCTAACTGCCATAGATGATAAAAACTGGACTTAACCACAGCTTTAATTTGGCTGTCCAATTTAAAATCACTGTCCAACTTAAAACCATGATCAATAATAACAAGTCTAAAATAAACCTCAAAGGGTCCTAACGCAATGGAGGAGGCCTCACAGGGGCCACTGACTCCAAACATCATCAACTCTGTTTTCTTTTCATTAAAATTTAAAAGGTTGCCCAAGGGTCCTTAGTGATTTTCTAGTCAGGCTGGGGTTCGAACCACGGATCCTCTGGTGTCAAACCCAAAGCTTAGCCACTAGACCATCACCTAACCCTAATCCTAAATCAAGCAAAACCAAAACAACGTGGTTACCAGAATCACACGCAAGAAGGATGTCATTAAAAACCCTTATTAAAGCAAACTCTGTGCTATGAAGGGTTTTAAGACTTGACTGAACTTGTGTCCTGTTGGCTGTGGTTGACTTCTGCCTCTATGGATCTGGTGCTTAGGGCTTGTTCTTGTGCTGCCACGATCAGAGCCTCTGTGCTGTCATTTAGTCCGGCCTTTTCAGGCCATTGGTAGGTCTTTTTGATGTCAGCCATTTCCTCTATCTGTTGATGGTACATCTCATGGAGGGGCTTGTTCTTCCATGTTATCTCCTCATCCTGTTCCTTATCACCATCTGTCTTTAGCTGTCTGTGGCATTCTTATAGCAAACACGGGGAGATCATGCAAACTCCACACAGAGAGGCCACAGGTGGGACTCGATCCCATTACCTTCTCACTGTGAGGCAAAAGTGCTAACCACTAAGCCACCGTGCTGCCCACACTAAATCTCAATCAATATCAATAAATCTCACAATCATATCTCAATATCCGAAAATCTTTCTGTTGCCTTCAGATATCTTAAAAAAACACCACCCTCTTACTTTTTTCTTATTACCAGTTTCAGACAGCCACCAATAGTTTCATCAACTCTTCCCTGAAGCAGTGACTATGTATGTACAGAATTTCATCAGAACTCATGTCTAATTTTCTGAGAACCCTTCCACATAATCAAACAAGTAAGAAAAGTGTTCAGAGAGCTTACACACCAACAAGGTTAATAAGAATTCTGATCTCCAACAACCAACAGATGAGCTCACTTGGAATTCTGACTGTTCCCCCTGTCAAATGAATTAACTTGAGGGTGCACTTGGGGATCCTTTGGTACCGCTGAATTGACTTTGTGTCAAACAAAGGAGCATGTTGGTAGACTTGTGAAGCATAGCTCTTGCATTACAAGGGAATGTCACGTACCATGTGCCATGTGGCGTGATTCTCTGGGAATGATCCAGCAGTGTTTAGGATGCCAGTGGTTTCATACAGTAAAGGGAATAACACATTTCACTTGGCTGTGGGATATGAATGTAGAATATAAAAATACTTTTAGAGGTGTGGAGATGGACTGGTTGTTTACTTTGGTGGTTGCCATCCAGTACCCAAGGCAATTCCGCAGTGTGATAGTTGCAACAGTGGGTTGCATTAGTGCATGCTCCGAGATCTGATCCTCTCATAGGATCTTTGGGTATCACAGGAGGTACACTGTGTCAAAGAAATATGACTTGACCCCTGACCCCATCAGACATTTGCAGTATCATAAGGGGGATGGATGGATGGATGGATGGATGGATTATGTTGGCCAAACATTCAGATGTGGCAGTTATAGAAATCAACTAGAATGTGCAATCAGAGAACATATATCTCAACTGGAGTAATAATGGCCAACCTCATAAACTCAGGCCTTTGTGATGTCATGAGGCCAGGTCTTTAAAGAAATAGAGTCAACTATTCCCTGACTAAAGCGGCTCATCTACACAATTGGAAGACACCTCAGTGTGTTGTTTGTCTGACTCATCATAGGAGATTAGAGAGGTGGGCTTGTAACCAGAGGATCCTCAGTTTGATTCCCCAGGAAAATCACTAAGGTCTCGAGCAAAGTCTTTAGTTCCAATTTGCTCCTGATCTGCAATTGAGCCTCTGGCCTTATAGAAATGCAATTAATTTACAATTCACATAGCGTAAAGGTTTTAAGTATTTAATGTACCTCAAATTTTTGTACTACAACATCAATAGTGCAAGGTTTAAAGCATTAGCCAGCTGTAGTAATATTTCGTATTTCTGTGAAATACCCTTCAGATATTATGAGTGAATGTTTCATGGTTACTCTCTCTTTCTGTATGCCCAATTTGGAATTCAAAGGAAGAAAGGAATGACAAAAAAAGACAGTAAAGTGCGCTCTATCCTCTGACTGAATGCTTGGTTGACTAGGGAAAATTAGGAAGGCAGAAAGTTATTTGTGTTCCTCCACCTTGCCTGTCGTGCTGCCATCAGACCATTTATCTTACTCGTTTGTTGTTCAGTGCTCATTAGTCTTGATTTAATTTTCTTTTTCCATACCCACTCGCAAGAGGGGTCCAATTAGATGTCAGCCGCAGTTCCGCTCACTTTTTACTTACTCAGTTGAAGGAGTCGTTCTGTGATGAAGAAGGTACGCTGAAGAACACAGACTAATTGATGGGTAACATAATGTAACAGCAAGTCAATGTGAAGATTCTGGAATGTTACAAGAATGAAATGTTGGTTTTCGCTGTACTGAACATATGAGCAGAAGATTAAGGTTTTCTGATGTTAAATGGATGTGAAAGTATTTGTTTTTGAGGCATTCTGACAGAGTAAGTCCCTTTGCTGCTCCCTTGTCTTCACTTGGGGTCACCACAGCAAATCCAAGGTGGATCTGCATGTTGAATTTGCATAAGTTTCACGCCATATGCCCTTCCACATTACATGGAGAAATGTGGCAGGGGTGGGGTTTGAACCGGGAGCGTTCCGCACTGAAACCAAGTGCACCAACCACCGTGGTCATTCTGATATTATATAGCACTATTGTTTTGTCTTTTTCTTCCTCATCATCTTTGTCAGTGTCAGTTTGCTGCCTGAATTCCACTCTATTTCCAGTACCTTAAATACAGTGCGTCTGGAAAGTATTCACAGCACTTCACATTTTCCACATTTCATTTCACAGTCTTATTCCAAAATGGAGTAAATTCATGTTTTCCCACAAAATTCTACTCACAACACCCCATAATGACAACATGAACATTTATTTTTGCAAATGTATTTAAAAAAAAAGAAAAGAAATCACATGTACTTTGCTCGGTACTTTGCTGATGCACCTTTGTGAGCAATTACAGCCTAAAGTCTTTTTGAATATGATGCCACAAGCTTGGTGCAGCTATCTTTGGGCAGTTTTGCCCATTCCTCTTTGCAGCAACTCTCAAGCTCCATCAGGTTGGATGGGAAGCTACAGTGCACAGCCATTTTCAGATCTCTATAGAGATGTTCAATTGGATTCAGGTCTGGGCTCTGGCTGGGCCACTCAAGGATATTCACAGAGTTGTCCTGAAGCCACTCCTTTGATATCTTGGCTGTGTGCTTAGGGTCATTGTCCTGCTGAAAGATGAACAGTCACCCCAGTCTTAGGTCAAGAGCGCTCTGGAGGATGTGTTCATCCAGGATGTCTCTGTGCATTGCTGCATTCAACTTTCCCTCAATCCTGACTAGTCTCCCAGTTCCTGCCACTGAAAAATATCCCCACAGCATGATGCTGCCACCACCATGCTTCACTGTAGGGATGGTGCCTGGTTTCCTTCCAACATGATGCCAAATAGTTAAATCGTTGTCTCATCAGACCAGAGAATTTTGTTTGTTATGATCTGGGGGTCCTTCAGGTGCCTTTTGGCAAACTCCAGGTGGGCTGCCATGTGTTTTTGTTAAGAAGTAGCTTTGTCTGGCCACTCGACCATATAGGCATGCTTGGTGGATTGCTAGAGATAGTTGTTCTTCTGGAAGGTTCTCCTCTTTTCACAGAGGAAAGCTGGAGCTCTAACAGAGTTACCATCGGGTTCTTGGTCACCTCCCTGACTAAGACCCTTCTCTGATGATCGCTCAGTTTAGACATGTGGCCAACTCTAGGAAGAGTTCTGGTGGATCTGAACGTCTTCCATTTATGGATGATGGAGGCCAATGTGCCTCATTGGGATCTTCAAAGCAGCAGAAATGTTTCTGTACCCTTCCCCAGATTTTTGCCTCAACACAATCCTGTCTTGGAGGGCTACACACAATTCCTTTGACTTCATGTTTGGTTTGTGCTCTGACATGCACTGTCAACTGAGGGACCTTATAAGTAGACAGGTGTGTCCCTTTTCAAATCATGTCCAATCAACTGAATTTACCCCAGGTGGACTCCATTAAGTTGTAGAAACATCTCAAAGATGATCAGTGGAAGCAGGATGCACCTGAGCTCAATTTTGAGCTTCATGGCAAAGGCTGTGAATACTTTTGATTACACGTGATTCCTTAGCTTTTTAATTGTAATAAATTTGAAAGATCTAAAAAAAAAAAAAAAATCCCTTTTTTCCCATTGTCATTATGGGGTATTGTGTGGAGGATTTTGAGGGAAAAAGGAATTTCATCCATTTTGGAATAAGGCTGTAAAAGTGAAAAAGTAAGAGCTGTGAATACTTTGTGGATGCATTGTATATGTAACCAAATGAAATGAAAAGTAGTATGTAATATGAGTGCAACATATTTTCCAGATAAAAACATGCTTGCACACACAAATTCCCTGTACTGGTAACATTGTAGGGCTGGATGAATTATCGTAAATTCGGAACAGCTGTGGTAGCAGCCAACTTATCAGCTCACAATTTATGCTAGCAACCACAGGGACAAACATGATGCCAACTACATGGACAACTATGGGACAAAATATACAACAAAATTAGAAAGTAATACTCAAAATAAAGACTGGATAGAATGTGTGGCAGTGGGTGGCACCCAAGCTTTTTGCCGTTATTGCAAATTACTTTTGGCAAACCTGAAAAATTGCATTGAAATGCTTTGAAACTTTTGAAACACCCATATTTCAAACATTGTATTGGAGTCCATGTGAAAATGAAGACATAACAACACAAGCTCAATTCTACAAAAAATGGGAAAGTAAAACTGGAATTGAAGAACAGATAGAATGTGTGGCTGGGGATGGTCATCAAACCTGTTGTCGGTACTGCAAATTTGTGGTGGCTAACTTCAAACACGGCTTCTAAAAGCTTTCAGTCTTTCTTTTTGTACTTACCAGGGCGTCATCCATCCATCCATTTTCTTCCACTTTATCCGAGTCGGGTCGCGGGGGCAGCAGCTCAAGCAAACCAGGGAGTCATTCTGCTACAATTGGCTACAATCCAAAAAAGTGATAAAACAGGATGAAACTACTTAATCTGGCATGCTTCCTAACAGGCTGGCTTATAAAATACAAATGTAGCAACTGGCTAGTGAAGTGCAGACCTAGCAACCAGTGCTGCCACAGTTACTTTGAAAAAGTAATCCAATTACTGATTGCTGATTACTCCTTGAAAAAGTAACTTAGTTACTTTACTGATTACTCAACTGTAAAAGTAACTAAGTTAGATTACTAGTTACTTTTTTAGTTACTTTTTAGTTACAACCCTCTGCCACCTCAACATGACAATACTTGTTTTGCCAAAACTCACTTTATAGTCACCCTTTCTTGACTTCAATGAAAATAAATACTTGTTTTATAAAAAGTAAAATAAAGACCTCGTTCTTGACCTCATATTTAACTTTTGACAGCACTGTAACAGTAAAACTTGCAATTTCTAACCTACTTTGTTTATCAATGTAACTATTCAATTCTTTCTAACATTTTTCTAACATTTAAATTCTCTCTAAACATTTTACTTGTCGAAATTATTATAAGTAGTATTTAAAAAAAAGGCTTCAAAACTGTACCTTTAATCTAGGGGTGTTGTGGGGGGGGAGCGCATCCCTGCCCCACGCCCCCATTCCATCTGGATTTGCCCCTGCTTTGACGTTTGAGCAAAAAGAATGGATAACATTTATTTATGGAGAAAACATGACCAGATTTACAGGTAAGAAAGTTTTATTGTGTTTTCACATCATGTGGTCCTCAGAGAGTTTAGGTGCATTTGAGTGGAAAATAGTGTTAGTTGTTGACGCGTCGCGGAGGATCAGCTGTTTTTAGCAAGCAGATACGGAGCGGCTCAGCTCAGAATTCTAAATAAAGGAGAAAAACAAGCATAAAAATGTCTTTGTAAAGCTCAGTGCAGGTGTGCTGTTGTCACCACGCTTTAAGAGGTGAGGGCGAGTCATAGCTGCTGCAGAAAACCGCGAATGAAAAGCTCACAGCTCGCTTAAAGTGGACAGTGCTGTTGAACCCCGACCTCCTGCCCACGGACCAAGTATAATGTTGCTATCGACCCACAATGTAAAAATAATAGTAACGCACAGTGACTTGGAGAAGTAACTTTAATCTGATTACTGATTTGGATGCGTTAGATTGTTCGTTACTAAAAAAAAGTGGTCAGATTAGAGCAGGGGTGGGCATCGAGGGCCAAGATACTGCAGGTTTTCCATGCAACCAATCACCTCAGCAGATGGGTTGCTGATGAGCTTCTCCTCTGAACATAAATACCTGGTTGTCAATGAAATCACCTGCTGAGACACCTGATCATTAATGAAATCACCTGCTGAGGTGATTGGTTGCACGGAAAACCTGCAGTGGAATAGGGGTGTAAATGGAAAAGAACAGTGTTGTGTGGAATAGCCAAGTAACAAACAGATGGTAACTGACATTCGGCACATACAACCACCAACTGAACTTTAGTGTGCAGACGGACTTAGTGGAATACGAGGGTAGGCTCCCCATGAAGGAGTAATGCATTAACTGCATTATAGTGATCCTTAGAACTTTTCAGCCTACCCTCGTATAATTTTAATCTAAAAATAAAAAAAATTAAAAAATTTAAAAAAGTTGATTCTTTCTAATAAATCAGCGTCTTTAAGGACATCAAACAGTGCCAAAATGTTGTCCCACTCCACTGCTTGTTCTCCTAGGACATCTTCCATTCTAAGTTCTTGGTTTGCTATCCTTTCCTTCCATGTCAGTCTATATTCAGTGGTTACTTCAAATCCTTTGAAACACACCTTTTTTGAACATTGTTCAAGAGTCTGAACGAAAAGGACGCATCATTTGCTCTACTGCCACATGGTGAACAGTGACACCTGGTGGACGTTTCAGAAATGTGCATCAAATTATGAATTTAGGGGATTGCAGTCAGCACAGGGGTTGTACATGCACAAGGACATACATTGCTTTAGATTATAACACATTCCAGTGTGTTCTATTCTTTCAATTCTGCCAAAAAAAAAAAAAAAAAAAATGGGATTGTATACTTGTTAATAACTCAGTACCATTTTGATGATTGTTTTATGCTCTTGGCTCTTCTTTCTGCGTGGGTATGCATTTGGTGTATGCTCAGTAATGCTGTTTATTAGGGCCATAATTTTTAATATAAATTAATGTTATCAGACAAGGAGGCTTGGAAAGCATCTGCCAGACACAAGCATGATAAAGTACACTTGTGTTGATGAAAGTGTATATGCTAAATAACAATAATAATGTGAATTCCTTATAAGTAACCAATCTCTGTTGTCAGAATCTCGTAATAATGTTCTGCTTCATCTGCATTGCTTTGTCAGCACTGGCTGAATATAAACTCAGGGAAAAAACATCAGCTGAGAGTACATTTATTAAAACAGCATCAGTTTAATTCTTGCAATCAAGATTCTGAAAGTTTTAACTGATTTCATTTCATGATTGTGTTAAAGCCAATGATATAACGTGAATGATATAATAATCTTTTAAAAATAAATGGACAGCACAAGTCTAAATGCTATGCAAACCCATGTTTTTTAGTCTCCTTTGCAAATATATGCTAAGATGCTAAAATGGAATAAAATATAAACCTGAGTTCAGGTAAGAAGCAGAATTGAGCTTTCCTGCAAAATTCATTTATTTGCTATATCTGCTTACTCCATTTAAGGGTCACAGGGGTTTGGAGCTGAGGGCGTGAGGCGGGGTACAGCCTGGACAGGACACCAGTCCATTGAAGGGAGACATATAGACAGATAAACACCTCCACGCCACCTTTGGTCAAATTAAAGTTTGCAATCTGCATGTCTTTGGATTTGGAAGGAAGCCAGAGGACCCAGAGGGAACCTGAGAGGAAGAAACATCAGGAGAACATGCAAACTCCACACAGAAAGAGTCCAGGTGGGAAACAATCCCATGACCTTCTTGCTGAGGCAATTAACCATGAAACCACAGTGCTGCTTTCCTTCAATATTGCAAGACCACATGGCAACACGAACTGCAGATATGGGACTACATATCATTCAATGTAGAGTTTTCATGTTCCATTTTGCTCTGTGACATAAAAAAGTACATACAGTATCGCCAAGTGAATGATCCAACAGGCCTCTGTTGATGTTTTCCTTTTATATCTTTTGTTTTATACCTTTCAATGTGTCTGTAACAATGTTAGATCCTGACTCCTGACTTTGATCCTGATTCAGGTCAGGTCTCGAAGCAAGCATCCTAGATGGCAAACAACCAGGCAGCCAACGTTACTATATCCACTTCTTGAAGCATGTCTTTGTTCTTCTGATGTCATGGGTTTCTTCACCTTTGTGCTGGATCATGCCCAGAGAAATGCACCACATGTCCAAAATATTGGACCTGTTGTTCCCTCAAGACACAAGTGATGCTTCTCATGTGAGTTATAACTGTTCCATTTACAGTCATTCCAAGACTACCCAATAAGACAGGAACTATTGGGATCCTAAAGACTTGGATGTTCATTCTACTTCAAAGGTATTGGGATGACCAAACACCTCTGTCTAGTGGTCTTTGTCCAGTGTGAAAGTGTTTCTGTTTATATGTGGCCCTGCAATAGAATGACATCCTGTCCAGTGTGTAACCCGCCTCACGCCCTATGACTGCTGCGATATCCTCCAGACCCCTGTGACCCTTAACTGGAGTAAGCTTGTGTAGAAAATGGATGGATGGATGGATGGATGGATGGATGGATGGATGGATGGACTACTCCCTCATTCTCCTTGATACCTCCCATCACCATCACTGCAAAGGATGCGAGAAGAGAATTTATTTGCCTGTGTCCAGGAAAGGCTGTAGGTCCTGTAACTTGAGAGGATCATCCTAAGGCACCTCTGTACAGTCGTAGAATCATCGCTGGACCCCTTGCAGTTTGCTTACCAGCCCAACAGGGGAGTGGAGGATGCCATCATCTTCATGGTTTACAGAGCTTACTCTGAAGGAAGCAGACAGCACTGTGAGAGTCATGTTCTTTGACTTCTTCAGTGTGTTCAACAACATCCAGTCTGACTTGCTCAGCAATAAGCAACATGACATGAAAGTGGAGGCTCCATTGGTGGCCTGGATTACCAACTACTTCACAGGCTTCCAACAGTATGCGAGTCTTCAGGACATTACATCTAACACCATCAAGAGCAGCAAGGGGGCACCACAGGGGACGTCCTCTCTTCCTTTCTGTTCACATGCTACACCCTCAGACTTCAGGTTATGGTCACAGTCCTGCCACCTACAGACATTCACAGACAATTCTGCCATTGTGGGCTGCATCGGCAGTGACCAGGAGACTGAGTACTGGAGTGTGGTGGACAGGTTTGTAGACTGGTGTGTACGCAACCACCTGCAGCTCAATGTATCGAAGATGAAGTAGCTGGTGGTGGACTTCAGAAGATGGAAGACCTGTCCGAACCCAGTTGCCTTCAATGGAACTGAGATGGACATTGTGGATTACAAGTACCTGGGGATCCACATAGACAACAAACTGGACTGGACTGTAAACACACATGCTATGCATAGTAGAGAAGCTTGAATCTTCTGATTAGACACCATGATTAGTGCACAGGTGTGCCTTAGACTGTCCACAATAAAAGGCCACTCTGAAAGGTGCAGTTTTGTTTTATTGGGGGGGGGGGGGGGGGGGGGGGATATCAGTCAGTATCTGGTGTGACCACCATTTGCCTCATGCAGTGCAACACATCTCCTTTGCATAGAGTTGATCAGGTTGTCAATTGTGGCCTGTGGAATGTTGGTCCACTCCTCTTCAATGGCTGTGCGAAGTTGCTGGATATTGGCAGGAACTGGTACACGCTGTCGTATACGCCGGTCCAGAGCATCCCAAACATGCTCAATGGGTGACATGTCCAGTGAGTATGCCGACCATGCAAGAACTGGGACATTTTCAGCTTCCAAGAATTGTGTACAGATCCTTGCAACATGGGGCTGTGCATTATCCTGCTGCAACATGAGGTGATGTTCTTGGATGGCACAACAATGGGCCTCAGGATCTCGTCACGGTATCTCTGTGCATTCAAAATGCCATCAATAAAATGCACCTGTGTTCTTCATCCATAACAGATGCCTGCCCATACCATAACCCCACCGCCACCATGGGCCACTCGATCCACAACATTGACATCAGAAAACCGCTCACCCACACGACGCCACACACGCTGTCTGCCATCTGCCCTGAACAGTGTGAACCGGGATTCATCCGTGAAGAGAACACCTCTCCAACGTGCCAAACGCCAGCGAATGTGAGCATTTGCCCACTCAAGTCAGTTACAACGACGAACTGGAGTCAGGTCGAGACCCCGATGAGGACGACGAGCATGTAGATGAGCTTCCCTGAGACGGTTTCTGACAGTTTGTGCAGAAATTCTTTGGTTATGCAAACCGATTGTTTCAGCAGCTGTCCGAGTGGCTGGTCTCAGACGATCTTGGAGGTGAACATGCTGGAGGTGGAGGTCCTGGGCTGGTGTGGTTACACGTGGTCTGCGGTTGTGAGGCTGGTCGGTTGTACTGCCAAATTCTCTGAAACACCTTTGGAGACGGCTTATGGTAGAGAAATGAACATTCAATACACGAGCAACAGCTCTGGTTGACATTCCTGCTGTCAGCATGCCAATTGCATGCTCCCTCAAATCTTGCGACATTGTGCTGTGTGATAAAACTGCACCTTTCAGAGTGGCCTTTTATTGTGGGCAGTCTAAGGCACACCTGTGCACTAATCATGATGTCTAATCAGCATCTTGATATGGCACACCTGTGAGGTGGGATGGATTATCTCAGCAAAGGAGAAGTGCTCACTATCACAGATTTAGACTGGTTTGTGAACAGTATTTGAGGGAAATGGTGATATTGTGTATGTGGAAAAAATTTTAGATCTTTGAGTTCATCTCATACAAAATGGGAGCAAAACCAACAGTGTTGCGTTTATATTTTTGTTGAGTATACTTTGATCTGAGTACCCCATTGTAAACAGGGGGTCGAAGGTGACGAACATTCAATGTTGGCTTTCGGCCTTGCGTCTTATGTGTAGAAAGTTCTCCAGATTCTCTGAAACTTCTGATTATATTATGGACTGTAGATGCTAGAATCCCTGATTCCTTGCAATTAAATGTTGAGAAACATTGTTCTTAAAGTGATGGACTATTTTTTCATGCAGTTATTCACAAAGTGGTGATCCTCGCCCCATCTTTGCTTGTGAATGGCTGAGTCTTTTGGGGATGCTCCTTTTATATGCAGTCATGACACTCATGTGTTTCCAGTTAGGTGTTCTTTGAGCATTCATCAACTTTCCCAGTCTTTTGTTGCCCTGTCCCAATGTTTTTGAAATATGTTGCAGGCATAAATTTCAAAATGACCAAATATTTGCACAAAACCAACAAAGTTTATTAGTTTGAACATAAAATATATTGTCTTTGTAGTGTATTCAATCGAATACAGGTTGAAGAGGAATTGCAAATTATTTTATTCTGTTTATATTTACATTTTACACAACGTCCCAACTTCATTGGAATTGGGGTTGTATGTTGCAGATGTTTTATCAGTTGGTGGACTCATCATCAGCTTCTATGCTGTAATGTGCTGGGGTAGCAGGCGGAAGACTTCTGACACAAACAGACTCAACAATATGACCAGGAGAGCTGGCTCTGTGCTGGGGATTGAGCTGGAGTCTGTGATGGAGGTGTTAGAGAGGAGGATGCTGATGAAACTGCTCAGCATCCAAGACAACACCTCCCACCCCCTGCATGCCACACTGATGTCCTGTCAGAGCACCTTCAGCCATAGACTGAGACCACCGGGGTGTACCACAGAACGCCAAAGAAGGTCTTTCCTACCCGTGACAATCAGGCTGTATAACACCTACTTCTGCAGGATGAATATATAATGAACAGAGTTATTCAGTTACTCAGAGTTATGTGCAATATTGTCGAACATCTTGTACAAATGTCTTAAAAAACCTTCACTGTTTAATGCTATTGTTTTGGTAAAATAATTTCCTTCAGGATAAATAAAGTTATTCTTATTCTCTTATTTTTATGGATGGAAGGATGGATGCACTAGCTCTCTTGATACCCATTTAAAGGGAAGTACAGATGCCACTCTGATTGGAACTCCACAATGCCTAAACCTGATGAATACAACAAATCCAACTGTGTTTTTAAACATATTCACTCTTTTAATTATTTCTCCCTGCAAGATAACTTTTGAAACCCAATATTCATTAAACCACAATTGTTCTGTCTTTTTATATTAATCTGTGAGCTTGTCTTCCAAAATCATTCTGTATTGTTCTTGCTTCATCTCTGCTTCCTTGCTACATACTTGTGATTGCTTTCAGAGACTCTGCATGTCAGGCACCTTGAAAGTTTTTCAAGTACAGTAAGACACACATCCTGTTCCATACTGTACTTCCAAAACTTTTCCATCATTCATTCATTCATTCACCTTCTACCGCTTAGTCCAATTAAGGGTCGCGGGGGGCTGGAGCCTATCCCAGCAGTCATAGAGCGTGAGGCAGGGTACACCCAGGACAGGACGCCAGTCTGTCGCAGGGCCACAAATAGACAAACAAACACAGACACACCCACACACACACACCTACGGACAATTTTAAAGAGTCCAATCCACCTAACCCGCATGTCTTTGGATGTGGGAGGAAACCGGAGCACCCGGAGGAAACCCACGCAAACACAGGGAGAACATGCAAACTCCACACAGAAAGGCCATGGGAATTGAACCCATGACCTTCTCGCTGTGAGGCAACAGTGCTAACCACTAAGCTACCGTACTGCCCACTTTTCCATCAATAATCTGATAATAGATATACTAGGTCTATTAGAAAAGTATCCAACCTTATTATTTTTTCAAAAACCATATGGATTTGAATCACGTGTGATTGCGTCAGACAAGCTTGAACCCTCGTGCACATGCGTGAGTTTTTCCACGCCTGTCAGTTGCGTCATTCGCCTGTGAGCAGGCTTTGAGTGAGGAGTGGTCCAGCCCCCTCATCGGATTTTCATTGTCAAGAAATGGCGGAATGATTTGGACTTTTTTTCCATCAGAATTTTTTCAGAAACTGTTAGAGACTGGCAGCTGGAAACCATTAGAAAAAATTATCTGGGTTTCGGTGAAAATGTTATGGGCTTGGTAGAGAATAAGGAGTGTTACTGTCACTTTAAGACAGCTGTCGGTGGTTTTTCCATCGAGTGTTTATCCGAGAAATTGTGGATGTGCCTGGACATGCCAGAACATGTCCCGTGAGGCTTCATCACGGCGTTGCTGTGCGCCATGCGGCACCGCCGCGACGCGCGAAGCCTCCGCTCCTCTTTCCATGACAAAAACTCCTGTAACAGTGGAATGTGCCATTCATTTCCAAACTGGATGATGTGTTTTATCCGGGACGTCGTCTGACTAGCACAGGAATTGTGAAAAGATGTGGACATCAGCACTTTTTCGGCACATTGAGAGAGACGTGCGGAGGAATTCCGCGCGTCGCGGCAATGCCGCATGGCGCACAGCAATGCTGTGATGAAGCCCCTAGTTGCTCCCGGTGTGTAGTGAGCACCTTGTATGGCAGCACCCTAACATCGGGGTGAATGTGAGGTATTATTGTAAAGCATCTGATGCAGATGGAAAAGTGCTATATAAATGCAGTCCATTCCTTGAGTGGCTCAGCCAGACCTGAATTTTATATATATAAAGAACCTATTTTAGCCTTGAGGCATATTCTGTGTTCATAGTATTGAAAACTCTTCATACCAACATGCTAATCAAGAGAAGAATTGGCGACATGAAACCTATTTCCTCTCCGTCCACCTCATCTACATGTGCCAGCTATGGAAAAGATGTTATCTTGAGAGGAAATGAAAGTCATTCTCAACTCTTAGAAGCATTTTGAATAACGAGTGGGACCTCATCATTCATAATGACACTAAACACTAATAACAAAATCAGATATGATATTAAAAAACCCAAAGCTGATATAGGAATGCCCTCTTTTCCCATTCTGATTCCTGTGGCTCCACAAATGTTCACCTTGAACACTGACAGATAGTGTTGTGTCATTGGAATGCTTCCCCCATCCCACATAAAAGACCTTTAAAAGAGATATACTGCTGGCCTCTTGCTGATGAAGTCTGCTGTGTTTTGGGATTATATCTCAGTTCATGCTCATTTGCTTTCCTGGAGGGCTCTAATTTGAATTACCCTGACAGGATCATTAAAGCGGAGGGTATCAACTGTGTCTCGAGATGAGATGAGACCTTTAACACTCACAGTTAGCTACCTCATTCTCCTGTAAATATTTCTTATCATACTGTAAAATATGGCTTCCAGCAGTACACCCTGTCCACTCACAACACAGCTGAGCTGGTCTTTTATGTAAAATTCAATGGATGAATTATTTATTTTGTACATTTTATATGGTTCAGAATTCCTTGCATTAAGTCAAGCTATAAATTGGACAGTGTTTATTTGTCTGTCTCTTTGATCCCCAACTTGTCCTGCCATAATTTTCAGCAACATGGATACGTGATTGACAGACAACCACAGAATTACCTTGAAAGACCATTTTTGGAAGAGGTCAAAGTAATTGATTTTTTTTTTTCTGTCTCCAACAGGTGGTTAACATATCAAGGAGGTTCAGAAATGGCCCAGGCAAGATCAAATTGAGGCAAAGGTCATGTCTGACCATTTACTTCCTTTGCTGATTTTGACCAAATTTGGTCTCTCAATTAATTAATTTTGGCAGAGGTTAAAGAATTTGATTTTCAACTCCATTTGGACCAAAGTCTTAGTGGGCAGCACTGTTGCCTTACAGCAAGAAGGTCATGAGATCGCATCCCATGGGCCTATGTAAAGTTTGCATGTTCACCCCGTTCTTGTGTGGATTCTGTCCGGGTGCTTCCTCCCACATCCAAAAGACATATATGGTCCGTGAATTAGAGACTGTAAATTGACTGTAGGTGTATGTCAGAGGATGAATGTGTCTGTCTGTCTATATGTGGCCCTGCAACAGACTGGTGTCCTGTCTGAAAGGTCCATCACATGATGTTGATGAGCATATACAGTGTTATGATTCCAAAGTCACCACTCAGTCTGGCACATTGTGGTGATCCACAGTGTAGGTGGTTCTCTGCAGTCTTTTCCATCTTTTCCAAGTACGATGAGCTCCTGGGACACACAGACTGTGCGGCAGCCACAAGGCTCAGAACTCGTCATTATCAGAGAAGAAAATGTCCACACTGAGGAACTGGAGACTCTGGAGATATGAGAGTGGCTACAGAATTTAGTAACGGAGGAGATCTAGAGAGAGGAGTGTTCAAGTGTTAAAAAAAAAAGATAGGAAGATGTTCAGGTAGCTTCCCTGCTAACCTTTTACCTGCTGCGTGAGATACAGCATTACTGCCATCCTTTGTATGTATTTCATGTCTGGACTACATTGCTGTATATCTGTTACCACAATACACTTCACTATATTTTCCCAAATTTGAAAAGCATACATAAGATTCAACTTTCAAATTAGCTAGCATGACAGATTTGCACAAAAGTTACAGTTGTGCTCAAAGGTTTGCATACCCTGACAGAATTTTTGTTTTTTTTGGCCATTGTAGAGAAGCTTGAATCTTTGACTGGACTGGGTTGCTTGACGCGAGGACGTTTCGCTTCAAATCGCAGAAGCTTCCTCAGCTAAAATTCTTGCTCTGGAAGTCTGACTCCTGTTTGACTCTTGTAGAGAAGAATAAAACAGAAGCCAACAAAAGTTGGAGTTTTAAACCTAACCAGACCCCTCCTACTGAGAGGCAGACTGCTATAGGCTAGTGACTAAACAATAGCTCTAATTAGCAACTATTGTGCTCTAGTTAGCACACCTAATGACAGGACAGCTGTCCCTCTAATGATGGGATGGATGCCTTTCTGATGGCTCCCTTGATGACGTGAATGACTCATTACCATGAACAAAAGACTGAAACTCCTTTGACCTGATTACTCCATTGTAAACAGGGGATAAAGTGTGTCTCAGACCCCCTCCCCGGTTAAGGCTGGGTTTCAAACGTTTCACAAAGAATGCCTCCTTGACCCCTCTCTCAAACCATTTCTTCTCTCTGGCTAATATTGTAAGTTCTTGTCCTCAAACGTGTGGTTAGTGTCTTTAAGATGGAGATGAACCGCACACTGAGGTCCACTGGTGCCCTCTCTGCGGTGCTGGTATAGCCTTTTGTGTAAAGGTTGCTTTGTTTCACCTATGTAGTGTTTGTTACAGTTTTCCTGACATCTGATAGAATACACTACATTGCTCTGTTTGTAACTAGGGATCATGTCCTTAGGGTGAACTAATTTCTGTCTCAAGGTGTTAACCGGTTTAAAGTAAACTGGGATTTTGTGCTGTCTGAAGATCCTCTGTAGTTTTTCCCCTACTCCTGCTAAATAAGGGAGAGACACTCCTCTTCTTCTTGTCTCCGTCTCCTGTCTATCTGGTCTCTTTGTTCTCTGGGACTTCTGCACTTTGTCCAGGGACCATCGTGGGTACCCACATACTGTGAGGGCTTTCCGGACACATTGTTGTTCTTTAGCCCTTCCCTCTGCAGTTGTGGGCACCTGTAGGGCTCTGTGTTGAAGCGTCCTGATCACCCCGAGCTTGTGTTCAAGGGGGTGGTTTGAGCTAAAGAGCAGATATTGGTCAGTGTGATTGGTTTTCTGTAAACCCCTGTCTGGAGCTGCCTCTTCTCTCCAATCGTAACATCACAGTCCAAGAAGGCTAAATGGTTGTTTCTGCCATCCTCACGTGTGAACTTGATATTCGCGTCCACCGAGTTGATGTGTTCTGTAAAGTCCTCAACTTGCTGTTGCTTGATTTTAACCCATGTGTCATCAACATATCTGAACCAGTGACTGGGAGAGATGCCCGTGAAAGAGGTCAAGGCTGTCTTCTCCACTCACTCCATGTACAGATTGGCCACAATGGGGGATACCGGAGACCCCATCGCACAACCATGAATCTGCATGTAGTAATTCCTCCTAAACAGGAAATACGTGGTGTTGAGACAGATCTCCAAGAGTTGGCAGATGTGGTCTGGTGTGAATTTGGTCCTTTCAAGTAGAGACACATCCTCCAGCAGTCTCTGCCTCACAGCTGAGACGGCCTCAGCAGTGGGGATGCAGGTGAACAACGATGTCACATCAAATGACACCATAGTTTCATCTGCCTCCAGCTGTAGGTCCTTGATCTTGTTCACAAAATCTTGTGTGTTCTCCACATGGTGGTCTGAGTTACCCACTCGAGGAGCCAAAATCCACTTGTGGTTCTTGGCCAAATTGTACAAGATGGAATCTGTGCTACATACAATACGCCTGAGTGGCACGTCCTGTTTGTGGATTTTGGGCAGTCCATAGATGCACGGAGTGGCGTCCCCAGGGTATGTAGTATGTCTGCCTGTTGATGAGTCCCTCTTTCTCCAGGTTTTGGAGGTAGCTAATGATTTTCTTCTTATAGCCGCTCGTGGGGTCTCTCTTCAGACGTTCGTATGTGTTGGAGTCACTGAGGAATTTGTTGATCTTGGCCTCATAGTCCGATGTGTTCAGGCCCACCGTCTTGACGTCTTTCACGGGCATCTCTCCCAGTCACTGGTTCAGATATGTTGATGACACATGGGTTAAAATCAAGCAACAGCAAGTTGAGGACTTTACAGAACACATCACCTCGGTGGATGCCAATATCAAGTTCACACGTGAGGATGCCACAAACAACCATTTAGCCTTCTTGGACTGTGATGTTACGATTGGAGAGAAGAGGCAGCTCCAGACAGGGGTTTACAGAAAACCAACTCACACTGACCAATATCTGCTCTTTGGCTCAAACCACCCCCTTGAACACAAGCTCGGGGTGATCAGGACGCTTCAACACAGAGCCCTACAGGTGTCCACAACTGCAGAGGGAAGGGCTAAAGAACAACAATGTGTCTGGAAAGCCCGCACAGTATGTGGGTACCCACGATGGTCCCTGGACAAAGTGCAGAAGTTCCAGAGAACAAAGAGACCAGATAGAGAGGAGACGGAGACAAGAAGAAGAGGAGTGTCTCTCCCTTATTTAGCAGGAGTAGGGGAAAAACTACAGAGGATCTTCAGACAGCACAAAATCCCAGTTAACTTTAAACCGGTTAACACCTTGAGACAGAAATTAGTTCACCCTAAGGACATGATCCCTAGTTACAAACAGAGCAATGTAGTGTATTCTATCAGATGTCAGGAAAACTGTAAGAAACACTACATAGGTGAAACGAAGCAACCTTTACACAAAAGGCTATACCAGCACCGCAGAGAGGGCACCAGTGGACCTCAGTCTGCGGTTCATCTCCATCTTAAAGACACTAACCACACGTTTGAGGACAAGGAAGTTAAAATATTAGCCAGAGAGAAGAAATGGTTTGAGAGAGGGGTCAAGGAGGCATTCTTTGTGAAACGTTTGAAACCCAGCCTTAACCAGGGAGGGGGTCTGAGATACACTTTATCCCCTGTTTACAATGGAGTACTCAGGTCAAAGGAGTTTCAGTCTTTTGTTCATGGTAATGAGTCATTCACGTCAAGGGAGCCATCAGAAAGGCATCCATCCCATCATTAGAGGGACAGTTGTCCTGTCATTAGGTGTGCTAACTAGAGCACAACAGTTGCTAATTAGAGCTATTGTTTAGTCACTAGCCTATAGCAGTCTGCCTCTCAGTAGGAAGGGTCTGGTTAGGTTTAAAACTTCAGCTTTTGTTGGCTTCTGTTGTATTCTTCTCTACAAGAGTCAGACAGAAGTCAGAATTCCAGAGCAAGAATTTTAGCTGAGGAAGCTTCTGCGATTTGAAGCGAAACGTCCTCGCATCAAGCAACCCAGTCCAGTCGACGATTCAATCTTCTCTACTATGGAAACCACCTGGACAACTGAGAGCCTACACAGAAACCTTTTTGGCCATTGTTAAGAGAATATGAATGACAACACAAAAACTTTTTTTTCACTCATGGTTAGTGGTTGGGTGAAGCCATTTGTTGTCAAACAACTGTGCACAATTTCTCCAATCACAGCCACATAAGCCCATAACTTCTTCTGGGTTGTCTGGGTGTCTTGGTGGCTTTCCTCACTCTTCTCCTTTTTGCACAGTCACTCAGTTTTTGAGAACTCTCTACTCCATGCAGATTTACCATAAAGTGCCATACTGTTTTTATGTCTTTGTAATTAATGTAAATAAAGTCTGAAACATATTCAGTAGCAGCTTTACCATCAGAGAGCCTTGTCCATAACTACCACAAAAGACTCCAAGCTGTCATTGATGTTAAAGGGGCAACACACAGTATTAAGAACAGGGGTATGTAAACTTTGGATCAGGGTCATTTGAGTAGTTTCTCTTGTCATTTTGATTTAAAAAGAGGAAACACAGTTGTTTGATAATAATTGGCTTCACCCAACCACTAACCATGAGTGAAAAAAAAAAAAGTTTTTGCGTTGTCATTCATATTATCTTAAAAATAGCCAAAAAAGCACAAATTCTGCCAGGGTATGCAAACGTTTGAGCACAACTGTAAGTGATATTTCCAGAAAAAAAAAAAAAATACAATTGCAACCATCTCCCTTCCCCTAAACCCTAACCATAACATCCCTCCTCCTAGCCCCGTTTCACCCTCTATTCCGTGCTCCTGTTTGGCACATGCGCAGTGAGTAAATAGTATTCATGTAATTGATCCGAATGAAACCAGCGTGAGCACATTTGGCCATGTGTGCATTCAAATATGTTTTTTGTTCTAATTATTTTTTGTTTCTTTGTTTTGTTGATGGTGACACTAGCACTTCTTAACAAGCCCCAATTGTCTCCTTATGTTCAGTATTTGTCACTAAATGCATGTGTATAGTTGTGATGTCACACACTGTCAGCCAAGGCTCATCCAGTGTGTGTGTGCTGCTTCTGCTTCATGTTTATTCCAGTTGACAGGGTACCAAATAAAATATCTGTGTGTATCTCCACTTCAGTTACTCAATTTACATCATTTACTCCACTTCATTTGTAGCTCACACTCTGTTAAATTCCTTTTCTTACTGTGATAATTCTGGACCGAGAGGGGAATCCCCAGGTCCCAGGGCCTAATTAGAAATACATTTACATATTTTAATAGGGGCATGGATAGGAGGGTGTTTAGTGCATGTGCACTCAATTTCACGTTCAGTGGGATGTACAAATGGAACACAATTTGATACATCTGAATTTTTTTGTGCTTACACCAGTTCCTGGGTTTTGGTGTATGCCATGTATCAGTAGGAAAACCATGCACGTCTTTGTACATGAGGCCCCAGGTGTTTTTGTGTGTTAGGATTTGGAATGTCAAAAGAAAAACCAGGGTTCGATTCCAGGTCCCTTCATTGGGCTAGCTGTCTGTGTCCTTGGACAAGACACATCATCTGCAGTGTCTCAGTCCACCCAGTTATAAATTGGCTTTGGCTGGTGACGCCCCCACCCCCCAACCCTGATAGGTCCCAAACATAAACCACATTTTTAGGTTCCTCAGACAGTCTCAAAACACATTCAGGCTGTTCCCAAAAATGAAAAGGCAAATGCTATACGGCCAACTGTTGGGCAGATAAATATAATGTCTTACCTTATTCACCCAACCGTTGGGCAGATAAATATAATGTCTTATCTTATTCACCCCCAGCCCCTCCGTGGGGTATGAACCCTCCCGCAGCCGGTGAAAAAATATCCGCATTTTTTCCCTCCCGCATTGAAACCGGAAGTGAGCTTACAAGCGTGCTCATTGGTCGGTTGTGGTTGGGCGTATATGCTCGCATATTTACTTTATTGAACCAACGGTTGGGCGTATAGCCACTCCGAAATGAAAACTGGCCTCAAGCAAGACATCCAAGATGGCGTCCAAAATGTCTGCCACATTGTTTTGTTTATTTTTTTTAACATTAAAATGACATATAAAGGACCTATATTCCACGAGAAGATTTGATGTCACAATAAATAGATTTGTGCATAAATGATTTCATTTATGAATTTTAAATTGAATGAATTGATTGAGTTCACATGTCCTGTGGTTTGGTGTGCCACCTCCACAAGCCTAAATACAGCCTGATGAACTGAACATGTTCAATTTGTTGTGAAAAGTGTGATGACACGGACCCACAACAGGGGTCGTAAATGAAAGGTCAATGGAAATACGAAGTAACAATTTAATGTTGTGAAAAGTGCACAACGGATACAGATACAATTCAATACTACAGTCAGTTATGAAGTTGGTGTCGTGTGGGTAGGCTCGAGGATAGGAGATGCCCATCCAGAGAAGAGTCGGGACCCACACGATTTCCACCGCCAACGGATCTGGAACACCCCGGAGCCGCCAAGTCCTGAGTTCCCAGGTGGCCACCGTCTCCAGCTGTCAGATAGAGTACTGCTGGCAGGAAACAGAAACAGTCAAGAGTGGGTGTGTGTGCACACACCCAGTAAAACAGTCAGCAGGTAATCCTTTTGGAGAAAACACCACCTCCTGATCTCACTACTTCCTGGAGTCTTACGTGCAGCCTCCACTCAACGAGTGTAAGAGTGAAGAGCGGGAACGCCAACTCTTACCAACTCCCTCCAACTTGGCAGACAGTGGAAAGCTGCAAAACTCAAAAGTACAGTTCACCAGCTACCAGCTCAGATGCAAAATACGTCACAACTTAGCTTAGCTGAATTACACAACGGCTGAGTGTCTACCTGAATGGTTTGACGATTTCTCGGCAAAGATGTGGTGTCTTCTCCAGGCATTTATGGGTGAGGTGTGATGAGGTGATAAATGACAGCTGTCAACTTGAGTTCCTGGCGGTGGCTGCGCCCTCTGGTGCCTGAAGCCCACCTTCAGGCAGGGCATCCTCTGGCATTGGCCAGCAGTACCTCTTCTTCGGGCGGCCCACACAACAGGACCCCCCCTCAACGGGCGCCTCCTGGCGCCCGACCAGGCTTGTCGGGATGTCGTTGGTAGAAATCGGCCAGGAGGGCCGGGTCCAGGATGAAACTCCACTTAACCCAGGAGCGTTCCTCTGGTCCGTACCCCTCCCAATCCACCAGATATTGGAATCCCCGGCCCCGTCGACGAACGTCCAGGAGCCTGCGGACGGTCCATGCAGGCTCTCCATCGATGATTTGGGCAGGAGGCGGTGCTGGTCCTGGAGTGCAGAGGCTGGAGTTGTGACAAGGCTTAATCCGAGACATGTGGAAGACTGGATGTATCCGCAGTGAAGCTGGCAGCCTCAGCTAGACTGAGGACTTTGGTAATCGTGAATGGTCCGATGTATCTATCCTTCAACTTTTGTGATTGGACCTGCAGAGGGATGTCCTTAGTCGACAGCCCTACCTCCTGCCCGGGTTGGTATGCAGGAGCCGGGGTACGACGGCGGTCTGCATGGTCCTTAGCCCTCATCCGGGCTTTCAGAAGGGCAGAGCGGGCCGTGCGCCACACCCGACGGCACCTTCTGAGGTGGGTTTGGACCGAGGGGACCTCGACCTCTCCCTCTATGGCTGGGAACAACGGGGGCTGATACCCCAAACATGCCTCGAAGGGGGAGAGGCCAGTCGCCGATGAGATCTGACTGTTATGGGCGTACTTGATCCAGGCCAGATGTTGACTCCAAGCCGTTGGGTGCGTGGCAGTTACAAACCGCAGGGCCTGCTCCAGATCTTGATTTGCCCGCTCTGCCTGTCCATTAGTCTGTGGGTGGTACCCATACGAGAGGCTCACGGTGGCCCCCAGTTCCCTACAGAAACTCCTCCAGACTTGTGAAGAGAACTAGGGACCATGATCTGAGACTATGTTCATGGGGATACCATGCAGATGTACGACGTGGTGGACCAGGAGGTCTGCAGTCTCCTGGGCCGTCGGGAGCTTCGGGAGGGCCACAAAGTGGGCCATCTTGGAGAACCGGTCCACTATCGTCAGGATGGTTGTCATTCCCTGGGACGCAGGGAGACCCGTGACGAAGTCCAGGCCTATGTGCGACCAGGGGCGACGAGGCACTGGCAGCGGCTGGAGGAGTCATTGGGCCTTCCTATGTTCAGCCTTGCCCCTGGCACAGGTGGTGCAGGCCTGGACGTACTCCCAGACATCGGTTTCCAGTGACGACCACCAGAAGCGCTGCCGGACCACTGCCACGGTTCTTCGCACCCCTGGGTGGCAGGAGAGCTTGGAACCGTGACAGAAGTCCAAGACCGCAGCCCTGGCTTCTGGTGGGACATATAGTCTGTTCTTAGGTCCATCTCCGGGGTCCGGGTGTCATGTCAGGGCCTCCCGGATGGTCTTCTCCACACCCCCAGGTGAGGGTTGCGACAACAGTGGACTCGGGGATTATGGTGTCCGGTGGATCCGACAGCTCTGGCTTGACTTCCTCTTCATGCAGCCGGGACAGTGCATTGGACCGTTGGTTTTTGGTCCCGGGGCGATACGTGATCTGGAAGTCAAACCGACCAAAGAACAGTGACCAATGGGCTTGCCTGGGGTTCAGACGCTTAGCGGTCCGGATGTATTCCAGGTTCCGATGGTCCGTGAAAACCGTGAGGAGGACCGTGGCTCCCTCCAGAAGGTTTCTCCACTCCTCAGGAGTCTCTTTCACTGCCAGAAGTTCCCGATTGCCGACGTCATAGTTCCTTTCAGCCGGGGTCAACCTGCGGGAGTAGTAGGCACAAGGATGGAGAACCTTATCAGACTCCCCACTCTGGGATAGCACGGCTCCTATCACTGAGTCAGAGGCATCCACTTCAACTATAAACTGGCAATGGGGGTCAGGCTGCACAAGAACGGGTGCAGTAGAGAACCGACGTTTCAACTCCTTAAACGCGGCTTCGCACCGATCCGACCAGGTGAAAGGGACTTTAGTGGAGGTCAGGGCTGTCAGGGGCTAACAACCTGACTATAGCCCTTAATGAACCTCCGATAAAAGTTCGCAAAACCGAGGAACTGTTGCAGTTTCCTACGGCTTGTTGGTTGGGGCCAATCTCTCACCGCCGCAAACTTGGCCGGATCAGGGGCGATGGAGTTGGAGGAGATAATGAACCCCAGGAAGGACAAAGAAGTGCGGTGGAACTCACACTTCTCGCCCTTCACAAACAGCCGGTTCTCCAACAACCACTGCAGGACCTGACGTACATGCTTAACATGGGTCTCAGGATCTGGGGAGAAGATGAGGATATCGTCCAGGTATACGAAGACGAACCGATGCAGGAAGTCCCGCAAGACGTCATTAACCAAAGCTTGCGGGCGCATTGGTGAGGCCGAACAGCATGACCCAAAATCACCCGGGAGGTAGACGGTGTTACAAAAAACACAATCTCCTCTCTGTGATTCCCAGACACGACCAATGTCACTGGCTGTGTCTGGTGTGTGATTAATGGGAGAAGGGTGCCATCTAGTGCCCGTACCAACAAAGGTGATGGTAAGGCCACCAGAGGGAGCCCAACCTCCCTTGCCCATCGGCTATCCAGCAGATTCCCCTCCAACCCCGTGTCCACCAGTGCTGGGGCGTGAAGGGTGAGATCCCCACTCAGGATCGTCATTGGGATGTGTGCAGATTTTCAGGGTCTCCCCTCATGATTGTTATGGCCCACCTTTAGCCCAGTCTCTAAGGGCGGGCGTTGTAGTTTAACTGCTTGGGGCAATTCTTCTGTATGTGCACACTCGAGCCAGAGAAAAAGCACTCCCCACGGGCCAGCCTCCGTTGTCTATTCTCTGATTTTAATTTAGCCCTGCTCGTGTCCATAGCATCATCAGCAGGGGGAGCTGTTGCCACACGGAGCTCTCTGGCAGTGGAGCGGGGGTACGGCGGCACCCTTTCGGACCCGGAAGGGAGGGGGACGGTTCGTGCCCGGCCACGCCCTTCGCCTCGCTCCCGATGATGTTCCTCCAATCGGTTGTCTAACCGTATAACCAGATCAATAAGCCCATCGAAATCCCGTGGTTCATCCTTCGCCAGCAGATGCTCCTTCAGGACCGGAGACAGTCCATTTTTCAGGACCGGAGACAGTCCAGTGCAAAATTATTCCAGCCGGACCTCGCAGCCGCGATGCGGAAGTCGACTGCATATTCGGCTGCACTCCGACGCCCCTGTCTCATTGACAGCAGCACGTTCGAAGCGGTCTCGCCTCTGTTGGGGTGATCAAACACTTGTTTGAACTCCTGCACAAACCCAGTATACGTTGTTAGGAGCCGTGAATTCTGCTCCCAGAGCGCCATAGCCCAGGCGCGTGCTTCTCCTCGAAGCAAATTTATAACATAAGCCACCCGGCTGACATCCGACGCATACATAACAGGACGCTGTGAAAAGACGAGCGAACATTGCATTAAAAAGTCAGCGCACGTCTCGACACAGCTTCCGTACGGTTCCGGGGGGCTTATGTATGCTTCAGGGGACTGGGGGGGGGGGGGGGGGTTCGTTGAACAACCACTGGAATATCTGTATCTGGCACTCGGGCAGCAGGAGGAGGTGCCGCAGCAGCGCCCTGCGTGTGCGCTTCCACCTGAGCGGTGAGAGCCTCCATCCTCCGATTGAGTATAACGTTCTGCTCGGTTGCCAAGTCCAACCGAGCAGTGAAGGCGGTTAAGATTTGCTGCAGCTCACCTTATACGCCTCCTGCTGGTCCCTGTGCACCATGTGTTTCCATTGGTGGTTCACCTGATGGTTGACGCCCCTCGGGATCCATGACGTGGCCGAGAAATCCTGTTGTGAAAAGTGTGATGACACGGACCCACAACAGGGGGCATAAATGAAAGGTCAATGGAAATATGAAGTAACAATTTAATGTTGTGAAAAGTGCACAATGGATACAGATACAATTCAATACTACAGTCAATTATGAAGTTGGTGTCGTGTGGGCAGGCTCGAGGATAGGAGACGCCCATCCAGAGAAGAGTCGGGACCCACTCGATTTCCACCGCCAACAGATCTGGAACACCCCGGAGCCGCCAAGTCCTGAGTTCCCAGGTGGCCACCATCTCCAGCTGTCAGATCAGGTACTGCTGGCAGGAAACAGAAACAGTCAAGAGTGGGTGTGTGTGCACACACCCAGTAAAACAGTCAGCAGGTAATCCTTTTGGAGAAAACACCATCTCCTGATCTCACTACTTCCTGGAGTCTTACGTGCAGCCTCCACTCAATGAGTGTAAGAGTGAAGAGCGGGAACGCCAACTCTTACCAACTCCCTCCAACTCGGCAGACAGTGGAAAGCTGCAAAACTCAAAAGTACAGTTCACCAGCTACCAGCTCAGATGCAAAATACGTCACAACTTAGCTTAGCTGAATTACACAACGGCTGAGTGTCTACCTGAATGGTTTGACGATTTCTCGGCAAAGATGTGGTGTCTTCTCCAGGCATTTATGGGTGAGGTGTGATGAGGTGATAAGTGACAGCTGTCAACTTGAGTTCCTGGCAGTGGCTGCACCCTCTGGTGCCTGAAGCCCGCCTTCAGGCAGGGCGCCCTCTGGCGTTGGCCAGCAGTACCTCCTCTTCGGGCGGCCCACACAACACCATTTCATGCACACACTGTTTCTGTTACGTGTGTGGACCATCGGACATCATCTCCCAGAGAACCCTGTCACATGCAGTCATACTGTACGTAGCTATACAATTTTCCTTTTAATATTTGTATATCCACAAAACTCTTGGATTGTATACAGATCTAATTTTGTTTACATGAAAAAAATGTGTCATCCTTTATTTCAAAATCTTGACCTTTCAGACCCATAAAGAAATGCAGGACAAAACAATGAATGTATGTTGGAGTAGCCACAGGAGGCATAACTACCACAACTATCTCACTTATTTATTATCTGACAGAGATGTTGACATTTAAACAGGTTTAAGAAAGAAATATTTCAGAGGCTTCTGGCTTCATGATCAGATTTCCTCTTCTAAAAGAAAAATCAATACAAATGCATTTTATGTATCAAACTCTGACCTGAAATATGTCATATTGCAAATTGAATAGGTTCCCCTCTGCCAATTTTATGGACTTAAAAAAATGTATATTTTTCATCTCTTTGGTTAACATTTCAGCACAAATTGGGGGGATTTCCATTATATTTACTGATGATAACACAACAGTTACATCACCATATGAAAAATTTGAAAGTGGGCACACTTCCAAATTGAATGCTACAAAACCTTCACATTTGAGAATTTAAATTTTTGATGTGAACATAATCTTCCCCTTGGTGGTTGTTTGAAGGCCATGAGTTTTCACCAGAACTACTGGTTGAAGCATTCAGTCGAGGATAAGATTAGGTATGACAATAAGCATGTTTTCTTTGAAAATCAATGTTCCACTGCACAATAAGATATTTTGTTTCAATGAATCTCAAATTCAGCATTTTTCTGCACACTTTATATGTTTTACACTTTGGCTTTCCCAACTGATAAGCTGCAACTGGTCATTAACTTGTGCTTTCACAATGATTGTGCTTGATAAAGTAGCACAACCTAATGATCTCTGAAATGTGAATGTCATTACAGTGTTAACGATGTGTGATCCACTTAATTTAGAACACCGGGACAACACTTTCAGAGTTTTGCACCCCCATTCCCCCATGTAAAGATTGTGATCTGTGCAAAAGCAGCAGACATTTATTTATTGATTTTCTGAATGCACATCTATATGCCTGTGAAAAGTGTTCGCATTTCTGCATTGATAAGTCACTGCATGCACATTTTGTCCTGTCCCCAGATTCCTGCTATATAACACAGAAAGCCAAAGATAATGTGCACATAAAATGAACCCATCCAGATGGCTTTTTAAAAATATTTTGAACACACTCCTAATTTATCAGTTGGTTGGATTTTCATTTCACAAGATCATTATTTTAATGAGATTCGAGGCCTGTCCAGACAGTCCCTCCCAATGATTGCTGGGATAAACTCCAGCATCCACACCCACCCCGTGACCCTTAATAGGAAAAAGCGGGTATAGAAAATGAATGACCACATTAATTATTTTAATTTCAGAGTATGAATTCCAGTGACAAGAAGAAACACTGACCTATCTGATGTGTCTCCTCCAATACACTGAAGTTGCGTTTTCTGCTTTGTAAATGCTTTTGTATACCCGACGTAGGACCCTGGAGATTCTGCAGAAAAGTGACTTTGATGGATATGTGCACACTTTTCACAGTGATTATTTGATATTTATGACTGACTTCCCGCCCCCCCCACCCCCCCCCCCCCCCCCTTAAGCTGTGCCAGACATCAAGAGCAGCTTCACATTACACTCCTTACGAATTGCAAATTATGGCCTGTGTGGGTTGAAAAATTGGTTGTGTCAAGATATGAATTCCCATGAAAAAATATATTATTCACAAAAGAGTTAAATATGGAGGAATGCAGCCAAAACTGAGTTGAAAAAGTTAACAAAAGTTTGATTTGCTGAATAATGTGAATGCTGTCTGGTGTTCTGGTGATCGTGTTACAGTGTAAAGGGTCACATGCTGGACACTGAAGGAATACCGAGGAAGGTTAGTAGGAGTATGAGGTTTCACTTTTTTGAGGAGTGTTCACATTGTTGCGGTGTTGAACGTAGGTCGGTGCAAGCCTTTATTGCCCAGACGTGTCAGTGGCGCTGTACTTGCTTTTGATTTGCATTCTTTGTTAAACATTGGTACCATTTGCCGTGCTACTACCTGCTTTTATTTCAACCTCAAACAATCTGAAAGCTGCATTCAGACATGCATCTGGTACTTTTATATTTTTGTTTTGTTCTTACAACTTTATCATTTTTCCACACCAAAAACACACTCACATAACACCCCCCCCCCCCCCCCATCCAGGTGGAATCTCCACAACCACCACCACCACCACACACACACACACACACACACACACACACAAAACCGTTAACAACAACAAAAATTTAAAATAAATAATATGAATTAATGATTGAATTAAAATAATAATAATAATAATAATAAAAAGACTCAAGACAATCTGTGTAACTCAATATAGTTATAACACCAACATTCTGGACCTCTTAGTCTGGGAGCCCAGAAGCATTTGTTTCACATCTCGAGTACAAAAGGTTTGACACCTGGGATGGGTTGGACTGTGCTCAGGAACCCCCAAAAGGCCTTTCTTAAGTTCCGCAAAGGGGACTACCACTAGAGGGCACCACATAAATAACTCTAGCCACAGAAGTCTATAACTTCTTCAGGGTTGTCCTGGTGTCTTGGTGGATTTCCTCACTCTTCACCTTCTTATACAGTCACTCAGTTTTTGAGAACTATCTACTCCACACAGATTTACCATAGAGTGCTATACTGTATGTATTTCTTCACAATTCATGTAAATAATGTCCAAGACATAGTCAGTGTCTTGGGAACATTCACGTATTCATCCCCTGACTTGTCTGAAGAAAACTGTATATAAAAGTGATGGTTTACATGTGCTATACTAAAGGGGGCACTTACTTATTCACACCATCATTTTGGCTTTTAGATTTTTAATTAATTTATATCACACTGTAGAGATTTGCTTTCACTGTGAGTTTAAAGAGCATGACTTGGAAATTCTAAGATACAAGGCCTGAATTTTTGTTTTGTTTTTTGATGTCCAAATAAAGATCTAACTTGTAAAGGGTCAAGGGGGCAAACACATTTTCACAGCACTGTATTCACACAGTGTCATAAAAGCATTCAGAACAATCTGATCATGGTCGGGGGAACCCCGAAATGGATCGAGCACATCAAATCATGCCAGCATGCCCCGCTTGTGCCACATAGGTGCACCTCCACTAGATCCTGTTCAGGGAGCGCAAAGGAAATATCGATATGCAACATGTAGTATGTGGCACACATCCATCATGTGAAGTGGATGTGAACATTGCGCAACCAAACCGAAAGCACCGTCTGTCACTGAGAGTCAATGGGCCCTTGTGCATGTCATAGGCTCTGTGCAGCAACCACAATGTAACTGAATGGGATTTCAGTATGACACGTTCACCATTGAACTCTCTCAGAGGAATGATGGTGGAACTGTTTCGCCAGCCCATGACACCATAAATATACATGTAAACTCACCTCCAGTATGAACACAGGTGCATGTCACAGCACAGGCTGGACAATGTCCAGAGGCTACAGCCTGTGGTGCAATCCCTCTGGCTCCGGCTGTGCCATGTGTTGACAACATCGGCTCACAAATGCCTTGTCCACCACGGCATATATCACATAAAATATCACGTCAGGCTCTGTCCCGTGGAGGACAGTGACCAGACAGCGCGGTGTACAGCCCCTCCGTGTACTCCATGTAGTCATCACACCACCATCGCCATGTTGTGTCTGTGAGTACAGTGGTGACAATCTGTCATGTGTGGGACACATATGTCCATCCAACTGGCACAATGTCCTGTTCGGAGGTCAGTGCGCACGAGGGAGAGAGTGGATTACCAAATCAGTGAGTAAATGGGTGAGCGAGTGAGTGACAGCACTCGAGCACATCCATCTGGCAGTCAGTGCTTTATTATGATTCTGGTGCAGTCTGACAGCAGTCTGTGTCTATGTCCTGTTGTCCATCAACATTTGGGCTGCGGTCGTGCAGGTGTGCATGAATTAGTTCAGAATGCATAAGCCCACATTCTACGTGGATGTCTGGCAGTTGTACATGGCTGTCCAACTATCTGTCCCTTCCAACTGCATCTCGATATTGCTACTTTTGCCGTTTTGACCTCAGTCGGCCTGGTTCGTGCACATTTGTGTTATGTGTGATGGGGGTCTAAGACTTCAAAGTCTTTGAAGACTTAGATTTTAATTTCCTACATTTCACACACTGAGTATGTACCGTATGTATACATGTTGGTTTCTACTATTATTATTAAAATTGCTTGTAAATATCTATTCATTTAATGTTTTGGCAATAATGTTTCAATATTGTCATGGCAGTAAAGGTAACTGAAGAGAGAGAGAGAGAGAGAGAGAGAGAGAGAGAGAGAGAGAGAGAGAGAGAGAGAGAGAGAGAGAGAGAGAGAGAGAGAGCATCCATTTGATTGTTTGATTAACATGTATGAAACATCCAGAACGAACTGAATTGAAACAGGAGAGGGCCGGCTTTATTTAGTTTGCAAAGTATCATTGTTCCATTTGTGTGATCACAGCATTTGCATAATATTCCAGAATAGATGCCCGTGAATTAAATTCATTTCTGGCAGAATTGTGCCCATCTTGTTTTCTGTATTCAACCATACTGACTGGCGAATCACACATTAGTGCCTTCTCATTTTGCTCCTTTTGATCAAATTGGAATGCTCTCTATTGAATTTAATCCTTGATAACCACATGAGAGCCACTTGAATTAAAACCAGAGTTTGGCTCACGGTGTTCTCTCCACAGGAGGTCTTGTTGGCGCTGTTCAGGTTAATTTCAATCAGCTCAATCAGTGCAAGTCTCAGTGTTTGAGGTCTTTGCACAGTCACCTGTCAAACCATTCTTACCCACTCTACAGTTTATACATTCTTTTGTAGAAATTGTTCAACAATTACAATGTTCATACTGCACAGTGAAAGTTTATCCTTGATTAAAAAGGAGGGATATCGTGATTCATCTACTTTTAATTATTCAATCATCAGTGTCTGAAGAGGGCTTAATTTTCTGAATTGTAATGAAGATTTGAATATGAAGATGGAATGGAATGATTAATTTAAGGTTAAGCGTAAAAAAAAAAGATGTACTGTGTTTTCTAAAACATACAGTTTTCAGTTTACGTTTTTACAAATATTGCTTTATTTATGTTGTTTTGCCAGCAAGATTATAGTATAAAATCAAATTGTTTGAATTAAACTGGCTGAGCAATTGGTTAATGAGTTGTGCTACCAATATGTAGAGGTGGGTTAGTTTGAGATTCGTTAGAGGTGGGACATGTTACTTGCAGAATACACTTCAGCTGTATTGTCCCAGAACACCCAGATGTAAATGGGTAATGGCTTTGGTTGGAGAGGAACCTGCATCAGACTGGGAGCCTGGCCAGTGGGAGTCATAGACTCTCATATGAGGATAAGCACTGGCACTAATGGGCCACAGGATCTAATTCTTATAGGACCTACCTCTGATAAGGCAGCAACATAAAAGCTTCTGAATGTGCATCTGAATGTGGCAAAGACGAAGGAGATGGTGGTGGATTTCAGGAAGAACAAGCCCCCCCTTTTCCGGTCTGCATTATTGGGACTGATGTGGACATAGTCCCATCATATAGGTATCTGGACATCTAGCTGGACAATAAACTCGAGTGTTCTACAAACACAGAGGCCATCTACAAGAAGGGTCTGAGCCGGCTTTACTTCCTAAGGAGACTCAGATCCTGTAATGTATGTAATAGAATGCTCTAGATGTTCTAGCAATCTGTTGTTGCAAGCATCATCTACTTTTCTGTGGACTGCTGGGATGCAAGCATCAAACCAAAGGATGCCAACACACTGAAAAACTGGTCAAAAAGGCCAGGTCTGTTGTTGGCTCCAGGATTGCCAACCTGGAAGAGGTAGTTGAGGACAGAATGGTGGCTAATCTGCTAGCAATTAGGGAATAACCCTGTTGTGTCTGATGATTTGCGTACGTTCATGCTGGTTATACTGTCGCAAATTTAGTTTTACCAGCAACGCGTTACCGGAGCCGGTAAAACAGATATTTGCAATCATAATCCACCATGAACATCTGCAAATCAGACACAAGGGCATTATTCCCATTCTAATAAAATTCCATCTTTTGCAGAGTTTATTTTTTCTGTAGGTAATTTGGTCGGCGAGGCTTACCATTGAGGCAGCATCGCTCCAACAGCGGTCAGGGTGCGGAGTAATCCATCAAATTTGAAAATCCATCAAATGTGCAATATAATTCTGTATCAGAATCCACATAAATAATTTCGTATGGTATCTTAAATTCACTCATTTTGGCATCATCATCGGTACGTGAGTTTCTCTCGCTCTCAGCTAACAGCACCATTATTGACATCTGTGTAGCGGCGCATGGCCAGTCAGGGCATGGAGTAATACATTCAATGGTGGGCACAGCTAACCAAAAAGTTAGCTTCGATAACCATTAATCAGATAACTGAAAAGTTATCTTTTATGACGCTAAACAGTTAAACTGCTTTTTATCTTTATTACAGATAACCGATAACTTTTAGTATTGATTCGGACGCGGCCACATCAGATTACACTTCCGGTTTCTGATAAACCAGTTTCACTTTAAGCGCTGCAGGGACTCCTGGGTAAATTCAAGGATCACAAACACAAAGAATGCACGAAAAATGAATAAATAAAAAAATAAAACCCCAAACACTGTCATCATCTTTCAAAATCAGTAAAACACAGTATTAGAAGTCACAGTTTATCTCAGTATTATTACACACTTTGAACCCTGCGGGATAAACAATCGGAATATGTCCATTAATCCATTGACTGGCAGGGTAAAAGACACACGCAGTAAATATAAATTCTTACCTGTTAGTTTCAGTGGGATTCATCTGAAGATATAAGCCATATAAAGCATCCTGCTTATCCAAACGGTGTCTAAACGGTGAAGAAAAGTCCCTGTACACAGCTGCCGCCAAGGGAGCACCTCTCCCACCGAGACTTGGCTATTAAATTATCCCGTGCCACAAAGAAATAAAAGAAAATAATGTTAAAATTAGTATGTTTTGTATTTGTGTCTAGCAGGCGATAACACTGTAACATCCAAAGTGAATCTGAACGACACTACTGACAATGCTCCCTGCACCGATTGGCCAATCACATTGTGCGCTTAATGAATACGTCATCAGCAAGCAGCCAGTCTGCCAAAAACCACTGAGCTACACATGACAGGGATTAAAATGTTTGATTTTAGGGTTTACAAACATTTTTGACCGTTAAACTTTGCATACTTTACCAGAAAAAAAAAATGCTATCGGACTGAAAGTTATCGGAACTAAATTTATCAGAAGAACATTGGTTCGATGATGTTTTTAAAAGTTATCTGAAAAGCTAATCTGCTAGCAAAAACATTAGCTTTGATAATTATCAGTTATTGGATTAGCTGAACAGTGCCCACCACTGAATACATTAAATGTGAGACGGTCAAGTATTTTGAGACCTTACACCCGATATTATATGGTCTGAAATCTCACATGATTAACTAATCAGATTTGTGGAAAAAATGTAATTGGATTAGAATTAAGGACAATGCCTCCCACCCCCTCAATAAGGCTTGCCTCTACTGGTGGTTGGCTCTCACTGCGGTATTGTATCACTTCCTGTTCCGGAGCACAGCGGTGTTTTGCTGTATCTGTTAGCTGTGTAATCTGTGCGGTTAGATTGACCTAGTTACCTAGATAACAATTTGCTTCACAGTGTAATCTTCACGTGCCTTCACTAAAGCACTCCCTCTGCTGAATCACCTCTAAATTATTTACACATTATTCACTTTGTGTGTTTTTAGGAATCCGCTAGCTTAGCGCAGCTACTAGCTCTTAGCCGGTTTAGCATGGCGGCTTCTCCTGTCTCTCCCGCACTTTTCTGCTCTGGGTGTGAAATGTTTAGTTATTCCTCGGCCTCCTTTAGCAGTAATGGTACTTGTAATAAGTGTAGCTTATTCGTAGCTTTGGAGGCCAGGCTCGGCGAATTGGAGACTCGGCTCCGCACTGTGGAAAATTCTACAGCTAGCCAGGCCCCTGTAGTCGGTGCAGACCAAGGTAGCTTAGCCGCCGTTAGTTTCCCTCTGGCAGATCCCGAGCAGCCGGGAAAGCAGGCCGACTGGGTGACAGTGAGGAGGAAGCATAGCCCTAAACAGAAGCCCCGTGTACACCGCCAACCCGTTCACATTTTTAACCGTTTTTCCTGTACTCTTGTTATTGGCGACTCTGTTTTGAGAAATGTGAAGTTAGCGACACCAGCAACCATAGTCAATTGTCTTCCGGGGGCCAGAGCAGGCGACATTGAAGGAAATTTGAAACTGCTGGCTAAGGCTAAGCGTACATTTGATAAGATTGTAATTCACGTCGGCAGTAATGACACCCGGTTACGCCAATCGGAGGTCACTAAAATTAACATTGAATCGGTGTGTAACTTTGCAAAAACAACGTTGGACTCTGTAGTTTTCTCTGGGCCCCTCCCCAATCGGACCGGGAGAGACATGTTTAGCCACATGTTCTCCTTGAATTGCTGGCTGTCTGAGTGGTGTCCAAAAAATGAGGTGCGCTTCATAGATAATTGGCAAAGCTTCTGGGGAAAACCTGGCTTCATAGATAATTCGATCAATCAATTTTCAATCAATCAATTTTATTTATATAGCGCCAAATCACAACAAACAGTTGCCCCAAGGTGCTTTATATTGTAAGGCAAGGCCATACAATAATTACATAAAAACCCCTACGGTCAAAACGACCCCTTGTGAGCAAGCACTTGGCGACAGTGGGAAGGAAAAACTCCCTTTTAACAGGAAGAAACCTTCAGCAGAACCAGGCTCAGGGAGGGGCAGTCTTCTGCTGGGACTGGTTGGGGCTGAGGGAGAGAACCAGGAAAAAGACATGCTGTGGAGGGGAGCAGAGATCAATCACTAATGATTAAATGCAGAGTGGTGCATACAGAGCAAAAAGAGAAAGAAACACTCAGTGCATCATGGGAACCTCCCAGCAGTCTAAGTCTATAGCAGCATAACTAAGGGATGGTTCAGGGTCACCTGATCCAGCCCTAACTATAAGCTTTAGCAAAAAGGAAAGTTTTAAGCCTAATCTTAAAAGTAGAGAGGGTGTCTGTCTTTGCCAATTATCTATGAAGCCCACCTCATTTTTTGGACACCACTCAGACAGCCAGCAATTCAAGGAGAACATGCGGCTAAACATGTCACTCCTGGTCTGATTGGGGAGGGGCCCAGAGAAAACTACAGAGTCCGACATTGTTTTTGCAAAGTTACACACCGATTCAATGTTAATTTTAGTGACCTCCGATTGGCGTAACCGGGTGTCATTACTGCCGACGTGAATTACAATCTTACCAATAACCAGAGTTTGATCTTCGGCGGGTGTGTCGCCGAGTGGGGAAAAACGGTTAGAAATGTGAATGGGTTGGCGGTGTACACGGGGCTTCTGTTTAGGGCTATGCTTCCTCCTCACTGTCACCCAGTCGGCCTGCTTTCCTGGCTGCTCGGGATCTGCCAGAGGGAAACTAACAGCGGCTAAGCTACCTTGGTCCGCACCAACTACAGGGGCCTGGCTAGCTGTAGAATTTTCCACGGTGCGGAGCCGAGTCTCCAATTCACACAGCCTGGCCTCCAAAGCTACGAATAAGCTACACTTATTACAAGTACCATTACTGCTAAAGGAGGCCGAGGAATAACTAAACATTTCACACCCAGAGCAGAAAAGTGCGGGAGAGACAGGAGAAGCCACCATGCTAAACCGGCTAAGAGCTAGTAGCTGCGCTAAGATAGCGGATTCCTAAAAACACACAAAGTGAATAATGTGTAAATAATTTAGAGGTGATTCAGCAAAGGGAGTGCTTTAGTTAAGGCACGTGAAGATTACACTGTGAAGCAAATCGTTATCTAGGTAACTAGATCAATCTAACTGCACAGATTAAACAGCTAACAGATACAGCAAAACACCGCTGTGCTCCGGAACAGGACGTGATACAATACCGCAGTGAGAGCCAACCACCAGTAGATAATTGGCAAAGCTTCTGGGAAAAACCTGGTCTTGTTAGGAGAGACGGCATCCATCCCACTTTGGATGGAGCAGCTCTCATTTCTAGAAATCTGGCCAATTTTCTTAAATCCTTCAAACCGTGACTATCCAGGGTTGGGACCAGGAAGCAGAGTTGTAGTCTTACACACCTCTCTGCAGCTTCTCTCCCCCTGCCATCCCCTCATTACCCCATCCCCATAGAGACGGTGCCTGCTCCCAGACCACCAATAACCAGCAAAAATCTATTTAAGCATAAAAATTCAAAAAGAAAAAATAATATAGCACCTTCAACTGCACCACAGACTAAAACAGTTAAATGTGGTCTATTAAACATTAGGTCTCTCTCTTCTAAGTCCATGTTAGTAAATGATATAATAATTGATCAACATATTGATTTATTCTGCCTTACAGAAACCTGGTTACAGCAGGATGAATATGTTAGTTTAAATGAGTCAACACCCCCGAGTCACACTAACTGCCAGAATGCTCGTAGCACGGGCCGAGGTGGAGGATTAGCAGCAATCTTCCATTCCAGCTTATTAATTAATCAAAAACCCAGACAGAGCTTTAATTCATTTGAAAGCTTGACTCTTAGTCTTGTCCATCCAAATTGGAAGTCCCAAAAACCAGGTTTATTTGTTGTTATCTATCGTCCACCTGGTCGTTACTGTGAGTTTCTCTGTGAATTTTCAGACCTTTTGTCTGACTTAGTGCTTAGCTCAGAGAAGATAATTATAGTGGGCGATTTTAACATCCACACAGATGCTGAGAATGACAGCCTCAACACTGCATTTAATCTATTATTAGACTCAATTGGCTTTGCTCAAAATGTAAATGAGTCCACCCACCACTTTAATCATATCTTAGATCTTGTTCTGACTTATGGTATGGAAATTGAAGACTTAACAGTATTCCCTGAAAACTCCCTTCTGTCTGATCATTTCTTAATAACATTTACATTTACTCTGATGGACTACCCAGCAGTGGGGAATAAGTTTCATTACACTAGAAGTCTTTCAGAAAGCACTGTAACTAGGTTTAAGGATATGATTTCTTCTTTATGTTCTCTAATGCCATATACCAACACAGTGTAGAGTAGCTACCTAAACTCTGTAAGTGAGATAGAGTATCTCGTCAATAGTTTTACATCCTCATTGAACACAACTTTGGATGCTGTAGCTCCTCTGAAAAAGAGAGCTTTAAATCAGAAGTGCCTGACTCCATGGTATAACTCATAAACTCGCAGCTTAAAGCAGATAACCCGTAAGTTGGAGAGGAAATGGCGTCTCACTAATTTAGAAGATCTTCACTTAGCCTGGAAAAAGAGTCTGTTGCTCTATAAAAAAAGCCCTCCGTAAAGCTAGGACATCTTACTACTCATCACTAATTGAAGAAAATAAGAACAACCCCAGGTTTCTTTTCAGCACTGTAGCCAGGCTGACAAAGAGTCAGAGCTCTATTAAGCCAAGTATTCCTTTAACTTTAACTAGTAATTTGCTAATAAAAGTTTAACTATTAGAGAAAAAAATTACTCATAACCATCCCAAAGACGTATCGTTATCTTTGGCTGCTTTCAGTGATGCCGGTATTTGGTTAGACTCTTTCTCTCAGATTGTTCTGTCTGAGTTATTTTCATTAGTTACTTCATCCAAACCTTGACCCAGCTATCTTAGCTAATTATAGGCCAATCTCCAACCTTACTTTTCTCTCAAAAATTCTTGAAAGGGTAGTTGTAAAACAGCTAACTGATCATCTGCAGAGGAAGGTTACAAATGATCTTCTTATGGCCTCAGACCGTGGACTCATCTCTGTGCTTGTTCTGTTAGACCTCAGTGCTGCTTTTGATACTGTTGACCATAAAATTTTATTACAGAGATTAGAGCATGCCATAGGTATTAAAGTCACTGTGCTGCTGTGGTTTGAATCATATTTATCTAATAGATTACAATTTGTTCATGTAAATGGGGAATCTTCTTCACAGACTAAGGTTAATTATGGAGTTCCACAAGGTTCTGTGCTAGGACCAATTTTATTCATTTATACATGCTTCCGTTAGGCAGTATTATTAGACGGCATTGCTTAAATTTTCATTGTTACGCAGATGATACCCAGCTTTATCTAGCCATGAAGCCAGAGGACACACACCAAGTAGCTAAACTGCAGGATTGTCTTACAGACATAAAGACATGGATGACCTCTAATTTCCTGCTTTTAAACTCAGATAAAACTGAAGTTATTGTACTTGGCCCCACAAATCTTAGAAACATGGTATCTAACCAGATCCTTACTCTGGATGGCATTACCCTGACCTCTAGTAATACTGTGAGAAATCTTGGAGTCATTTTTGATCAGGATATGTCATTCAAAGCGCATATTAAACAAATATGTAGGACTGCTTTTTTGCATTTACGCAATATCTCTAAAATTAAAAAGGTCTTGTCTCAGAGTGATGCTGAAAAACTAATTCATGCATTTATTTCCTCTAGGCTGGACTATTGTAATTCATTATTATCAGGTTGTCCTAAAAGTTCCCTGAAAAGCCTTCAGTTAATTCAAAATGCTGCAGCTAGAGTACTGACAGGGACTAGAAGGAGAGAGCATATCTCACCCATATTGGCCTCTCTTCATTGGCTTCCTGTTAATTCTAGAATAGAATTTAAAATTCTTCTTCTTACTTATAAGGTTTTGAATAATCAGGTCCCATCTTATCTTAGGGACCTCATAGTACCATATCACCCCAATAGAGCGCTTCGATCTCAGACTGCAGGCTTACTTGTAGTTCCTAGGGTTTGTAAGAGTAGAATGGGAGGCAGAGCCTTCAGCTTTCAGGCTCCTCTCCTGTGGAACCAGTTCCCAATTCAGATCAGGGAGACAGACACCCTCTCTACTTTTAAGATTAGTCTTAAAACTTTCCTTTTTGCTAAAGCTTATAGTTAGGGCTGGATCAGGTGACCCTGAACCATCCCTTAGTTATGCTGCTATAGACTTAGACTGCTGGGGGGTTCCCATGATGCACTTAGTGTTTCTTTCTCTTTTTGCTCTGTATGCACCACTCTGCATTTAATCATTAGTGATTGATCTCTGCTCCCCTCCACAGCATGTCTTTTTCCTGGTTCTCTCGCTCAGCCCCAACCAGTCCCAGCAGAAGACTGCCCCTCCCTGAGCCTGGTTCTGCTGGAGGTTTCTTCCTGTTAAAAGGGAGTTTTTCCTTCCCACTGTCGCCAAGTGCTTGCTCACAGGGGGTCATTTTGACCGTTGGGGTTTTTACATAATTATTGTATGGCCTTGCCTTACAATATAAAGCACCTTGGGGCAACTGTTTGTTGTGATTTGGTGCTATATAAATAAAATTGATTGATTGATTGATTGAAGACATTGGACAATTTTAAGAGCAGCTTCAACAACAGATTAATGCAACCACGCTGTCTAAGGGAACGGTACAGGAGATCATTCCTGCCCAGTGCCATCAAACTCTTTAATATATCTCCCTCTGCTAGACCTGTGGTCTCTGAACTAGACTAAAACGCCTATACTATTTACTATTTAGTTGTTGCTCTCCACGTAACAATACCATATAACAATATGCAACAATACACGCCTTATAACACCATTGCTCCTTAATTAATGCACACTCTTAAACTGTGACATTGGATCCACTGTGCTACTGTGTGTTTCTACCTCAGTTTTTCTTATTTTTTTCTTTCATTATTACCTTCTTGAGATACTTGGCTGCTATGACAACTGAAATTTCCCTTTGCGAATCAATAAAGTTATCTATCTATCTATCTATCTATCTATCTATCTATCTATCTATCTATCTATCTATCTATCACAGGGCAGAACAGGTAAGTTGTTTGACTCAGTCAATGAGGTTGCCCTGTGGTAATTTTTGACCAGACAAAGGATCTCCGATGGGCTGCTGGTCATCATATACATAAGCACTGTGCCTGCTGTGTGAAATTGATGCAAAATCTCTGACTTCTTCTCAGTGAAGTTGCAGCTCATCATGTTGTCCAGCAATCTGGGTGCCTTTATTGGTGATGAAAGGTTTATTGACTGTAGATTTGTGGGTGATGTTTGTGGAATCAATACGTGATTGGAATTCTTACTATTAAGTTTGCTTTGAAACAAAGGCTAACATTCAGCCTTTCATCGACTCTTGCATATATTCATCAACGTTATAATTGTATTTGGTCAAAGTTAAATACAAACACATTCATGTCTCCAGAAGCTCAGCCTACAAGGTTGAAATACATCAGTGAAGAGCTAATGAAGAGCTAATGGAGCCACGTAGTGCAATGGTTATATTTTTGAAGCAGGATGACCGCCAAGGTCTCTGCAGTGCTGGTGTTTCACATCTTACTGTATATTTGTGAGACACGGACACTAACCAGTGATCTAAGTTGAGGATTTGTTGTCTTTGGTACTCTGTGTTTCTGAAGACTCTTTAGGTACTACTGGAATGATTTTGTGCCAAAAGATGCAAGGAGATCTTGAAGACGTGCATTACGTACATGCTGCAGTAGGAAACGCCAGTCATGGCGTGGTGAGTATGTGTTGTCTTGATATTGATCCAGCAAGTGGTGCTCAGTTGCTAAGAAAAGCAGTGACTGGACAAGTATCTCCTTGCAGCAGATGCAGGGTTACTTTCAGGAGATGGTCAACTAGTCTACTTTGGAAGTCATCAGTCAGGGCCCAAATAGTCCACAAAAGCACACCAACACATACTCCCAAAGCCAGTCTGACTTTAAAAGAAAATCATTTGATCACCTGAGCTTGTTATTTGCAGGTTCATTGACATTTCTAACCAATCCTGACAAAATTCTGGATGTGAAATCTTGATTTTTTTGTTTGTTTGTTTCAGGTTTATAAAATGGATGTGAAACTTTGTGCAGAACAAAAATCTGTTACAGTGAAATAATGTCGCAGGGTTTTAAATGTTGCAACAAACTTGTCGTAGCATTTATTCCAAAGCAAAACTGCAGAATTGCTCAACCTGACTGGATGTATACACTCTCCAAATGCCATGGCAATAACTTTTCAGGGTTTCTTCACATAATCACCTGTTTCTGTTGATTTTCATGAATTATAGTGTTGTTTTTGAGAGCCAGGTTAAATGGAGCCATTGGCTGAAGTTCAAAACATTGAATGACTCTTATTTAATTTAAAGTTTCTTTTCCAACTGTCCACTTAAGGAATGTTAAAATTAATAGTGTGTTTGGAATGGCACTTAACATGAAATAGTGGCATTCCATATCGTAATAGCTTGGCTTTGTGGGTAAAATATGCAAAAAGGTCATACAGTACATTTAATGGAAATTTTATAGTCAAAATGGCAATCTCCATGATATGGAAACAGGAATATTAAAGGTATTAAATCATTTCCCTGGACTCGTACCGTAATTTTTAAACATTCCCTACAATATTTTACATTGAGAAATTAATAAGACAGACTTGTCTGATTTAATTGTCACCATTTCATTCCTCACACAGCATTATGTCAGATCAGACAGAGCACCAATTCTGAATCTGATTTGCACACACAAGGACAAACTGCATTCAAAGTAACTTCTTAATCCATCTTTGTTAATCTTGAGCAAACTTAGTATACGTATGTATTACGGCCATCATCGGCACCAGTTTTGAAATTTCATCGCGATTCAGAAAATCTTCGCTAGTGTGTGGTAATGTCCGGGTGTCTTAACAGCTTCAATCATGTTCTAATGTATTTAAACAGGGTATGACTGAGTTCAGCTTAATAATTGTTTAATTTGAAGCAGAAGCATTTGTTACAGTTTTTGGCCTAGGGCACAGCTCCTTACATTTGTTATCAGGCAGGTTGACTGGTCTGTACTTTATAAGCCAGCCAGTTAGGAGGTAAGCCAGGCAAAGCCATTTCATCTCATTTTTGCACTGTTTTGGATCGTGAGTGATCACATAAAAATGGCACCCTGTGGAATAGGGTGTTAGAAAATCACTCGAAAAACTGTGTCCACCTCAACATGGAAAGGTTTGGATTGCCCAACCATTTAGCACTCCTTATCTAGGTTCTTTTAGCACTCCTTATCTAGGTTCTTAGCAGATCAGGCCCTTTATGACTGAGTTGCCTTAGTCCAGTTAGATCTATCAATGAAATCTTCTGAATACTTTTCTTTTTATGATTCTCTCATCTCTGGGTTAAGGATCATCAGTTGTAAAAGAATCATATGGTTTATTAAGAAGTCAGCGACAACTTACTTTAACAGTTAATGCTGATGTTTTGCCATATCACAAGAACTGATGTGATTTTCAAAAATTTTATTTGTGTGTGTGTGTGTGTGTGTGTGTGTGTGTGTGTGTGTGTGTGTGTGTGTGTGTGTGTGTGTGTGTGTGTGTGTGTGTGTGTGTGTGTGTGTGTGAACATTGGGTCAATGTTGCTGTGACACCTGTAGAACAGTTTGGCAAGTGAGCCTTAGCTGCATACTGAATTACACACTTGTAGTGATTTATAATGACTATGTCACACACATTTGAACTCACACACACCTATGGTCAGTTTTTAAAGTTTACAATTCACCTTGCCTGCATGTCTTTGGAGGTGGGAAGCGATCCCACAACCTTCTGGCTGTGAGGCTCTATTTGTATAGGTTCTCTCCAGGTGCTCTGGCTTCTTCTAAGACGTGTGGGTTAGGTGAGTTGTAAACTGTAAAAACTGATCATAGGTGTGTGTACGAGTCTGCCTATGTGTGGACCTATGATAGACTGGTGTCCTGTGTAGGATGTATCCTGCCTCACACCCCATGACTGCTGGCATTGGTTCCAGCCCCGCATGACCCATGATTGGATTAAGTGGGTATAGAAAATGTGTGTGTGTGTGTATCCTAGATTGCAGACCTAGGAACAGCTAAGATACTGCACTGAACCCTCAACTCTCAGGCCTCTGGTAGAAGACCTCACCTTCAGGTATACACATACCACTTTCCCCGGGGAGGGAGGTGAGAGGCAGATTTATTAATTTATTAATATATAATTTGCACAGGGATGTGTGTGTTTAATGAATTTTCTGTGCAGTAAATGAACAATAAAATCATGTTTGCGATCCTGTCAGACTGTCTCACAGCTTAGTGGGTAACTACTAATTAGACAGATGTTTGCATGAAGTATTGCCAGTTACCACAGTGACAAAACACAAACATTAATGTAAATCCACCATATCAGTGTGCAGTGTCTCAAGCTGTAAGCCAAATAAAAAGTCTTGCAGACAGGTCTAAACGCCAAAGGTGAAATCCAAATAATTACTTCATACCAGTGCAGACAACAATGTTGAACAAGAATTATGGTGCATTTGGTATCCTTAATCAAAGAAAGTATAATTAACCTGCAACATCCCTCTCACCAATACTGTACCTAATTAAAACAAAAGACAAACTGTCAGTCACATGCACCTTTCTCACTCATCTCCAGAAAGCTACCAGATAATGCTGCATAGACAAAACTCTACCTAGAAACTTTTTGTTGGGCACAATGTCCCAACAATGATGAGGCTAGTTAAACAACTAAAACTCTACCACAATTGTAGCTCATTAAGTGATCCATCAAAATGCAACGTATCATCATCCAAGTTGCTGTCTTCCCAAACTATGGCTGATGTACATAATAAACAAGAGCAACCAGAAATTTCTGACATCCACCAATTCGGATCCAGATCACCTCCAAAATGCAGTGGAGTCTTCCATGCCCTAATATTTATCTGTGGTGCAAATTTGGTGAGAATCCGTGAAGTAGATTTGACATAATCCTCCCAAGACTATATAAAGTGAAATCCTGATTCAGAATTCGATTCTGGATCACTTCCAAAATTTTATTTCCAAAGTTTTATTTGTTATTATCTATCGTCCACCTGGTCGTTACTGTGAGTTTCTCTGTGAATTTTCAGACCTTTTGTCTGACTTAGTGCTTAGCTCAGATAAGATAATTATAGTGGGCGATTTTAACATCCACACAGATGCTGAGAATGACAGCCTCAACACTGCATTTAATCTATTATTAGACTCTATCGGCTTTGCTCAAAAAGTAAATGAGTCCACCCTGTTGGGAAAGTGTAGGAACACGGACCCACAACAGGGGGCGCAAATGAACGGACAATGGAGTAAGTCAAATAACAACGCTTTACTGTTGTGAATGTGCACAACGAATACAACCAATCACAGAAATGGACAACAGTCAATTCACAAAAGTGTCGTGTGGGCAGGCTCGAAGATAGGAGACGCCTCTCCAAGGTAAGACCGGAACCACACGGCTTCCTCCGCCACAGGACCCCGGGAATACTGGAGCCGCCAAGTCCCGAAATCCCAGGTGGCCACTGCCTCCGCGTGTCGGACCTGGTACTGCTGGCGAGGAGCAAAGAACAGTTAGATGGGGGCGCGTATGCACCCAGGACTCCGAACAGCAGGAAAGGTACCTCCACCTCTCGTTGGAACAGTAATCCAAAAAACTAGCTCAATCCAAAAGATGCACTCTATTTGCTTTGATACGTTACCTCTCTGGTAGAAACGATATCTCGGCAAATGAGGTGGAGATGCCGTCCTGCTGATATACCTCCTTAGTGATTGGGATCAGCTGTCTCCGGTGATGGGTGACAGCTGTCATCCTGGCTGCTCCTGTAAGGCGGCAGCGCCCTCCGGTGCCTGGAGCCCGCACTCCAGGCAGGGCGCCCTCTAGTGGTGGTGGGCCAGCAGTACCTCCTCTTCAGCGGCCCACACAACACACCCACCACTTTAATCATATCTTAGATCTTGTTCTGACTTATGGTATGGAAATAGAAGACTTAACAGTATTCCCTGAAAACTCCCTTCTGTCTGATCATTTTTTAATAACATTTACATTTACCCTGATGGACTACCCTGCAGTGGGGAATAAGTTTCATTACACTAGAAGTCTTTCAGAAAGCGCTGTAACTAGGTTTAAGGATATGATTCCTTCGTTATGTTCTCTAATGTCATATACCAACACAGAGCAGAGTAGCTACCTAAACTCTGTAAGGGAGTTAGAGTATCTCGTCAATAGTTTTACATCCTCTTTGAAGACAACTTTGGATGCTGTAGCTCCTCTGAAAAAGAGAGCTTTAAATCAGAAGTGTCTGACTCCGTGGTATAACTCACAAACTCGTAGCTTAAAGCAGATAACCCGTAAGTTGGAGAGGAAATGGCGTCTCACTAACTTAGAAGATCTTCACTTAGCCTGGAAAAAGTTTGTTGCTCTATAAAAAAGCCCTCTGTAAAGCTAGGACATCTTTCTACTCATCACTAATTGAACAAAATAAGAATAACCTCAGGTTTCTTTTCAGCACTGTAGCTAGGTTGACAAAGAGTCAGAGCTCTATTGAGCTGAGTATTCCATTAACTTTAACTAGTAATGACTTCATGACTTTCTTTGCTAACAAAATTTTGACTATTAGAGAAAAAATTACTCATAACCATCCCAAAGATGTATCGTTATCTTTGGCTGCTTTCAGTGATGCCGGTATTTGGTTAGACTCTTTCTCTCCGGTTGTGCTGTCTGAGTTATTTTCATTGGTTGCTTCGTCCAAACCATCGGCATGTTTATTGGACCCCATTCCTGCCAGGCTGCTCAAGGAAGTCCTACCATTATTTAATGCTTCAATCTTAAATATGATCAATCTATCTTTGTTAGTTGGTTATGTACCACAGGCCTTTAAGGTGGCAGTAATTAAACCATTACTTAAAAAGCCATCACTTGACCCAGCTATCTTAGCTAATTATAGGCCAATTTCAAACCTTCCTTTTCTCTCAAAGATTCTTGAGAGGGTAGTTGTAAAACAGTTAACTGATCACCTGCAGAGGAATGGTCTATTTGAAGAGTTTCAGTCAGGTTTTAGAATTCATCATAGTACAGAAACAGCATTAGTGAAGGTTACAAATGATCTTCTTATGGCTTCGGACAGTGGACTTATCTCTGTGCTTGTTCTGTTGGACCTCAGTGATGCTTTTGATACTGTTGACCATAAAATTTTATTACAGAGATTAGAGCATGTCATAGGTATTAAAGGCACTGCGCTGCGGTGGTTTGAATCATATTTGTCTAATAGATTACAGTTTGTTCATGTAAATGGGGAATCTTCTTCACAGACTAAAGTTAATTATGGAGTTCCACAAGGTTCTGTGCTAGGACCAATTTTATTCACTTTATACATGCTTCCCTTAGGCAGTATTATTAGACGGTATTGCTTAAATTTTCATTGTTACGCAGATGATACCCAGCTTTATCTATCCATGAAGCCAGAGGATACACACCAATTAGCTAAACTGCAGGATTGTCTTACAGACATAAAGACATGGATGACCTCTAATTTCCTGCTTTTAAACTCAGATAAAACTGAAGTTATTGTACTTGGCCCCACAAATCTTAGAAGCATGGTGTCTAACCAGATCGTTACTCTGGATGGCATTTCCCTGATCTCTAGTAATACTGTGAGAAATCTTGGAGTCATTTTTGATCAGGATATGTCATTCAAAGCGCATATTAAACAAATATGTAGGACTGCCTTTTTGCATTTACGCAATATCTCTAAAATCAGAAAGGTCTTGTCTCAGAGTGATGCTGAAAAACTAATTCATGCATTTATTTCCTCTAGGCTGGACTATTGTAATTCATTATTATCAGGTTGTCCTAAAGGTTCCCTAAAAAGCCTTCAGTTGGTTCAGAATGCTGCAGCTAGAGTACTGACGGGGACTAGCAGGAGAGAGCATATCTCACCCGTGTTGGCCTCTCTTCATTGGCTTCCTGTTAATTCTAGAATAGAATTTAAAATTCTTCTTCTTACTTATAAGGTTTTGAATAATCAGGTCCCATCTTATCTTAGGGACCTCATAGTACCATATCACCCCATTAGAGCGCTTCGCTCTCAGACTGCGGGCTTACTTGTAGTTCCTAGGGTTTGTAAGAGTAGAATGGGAGGCAGAGCCTTCAGCTTTCAGGCTCCTCTCCTGTGGAACCAGCTCCCAATTCAGATCAGGGAGACAGATACCCTCTCTACTTTTAAGATTAGGCTTAAAACTTTCCTTTTCGCTAAGGCTTATAGTTAGGGCTGGATCGGGTGACCCTGGACCATCTCTTGGTTATGCTGCTTTAGACGTAGATTGTGGGGGGGTTCCCATGATGCACTGTTTCTTTCTCTTTTTGCTCCGTATGCATCACTCTGCATTTAATCATTAGTGATCGATCTCTGCCCCCCTTCACGGCATGTCTTTTTCCTGGTTTTTTCCCTCAGCCCCAACCAGTCTCAGCAAAAGACTGCCCCTCCCTGAGCCTGGTTCTGCTGGAGGTTTCTTCCTGTTAAAAGGGAGTTTTTCCTTCCCACTGTTGCCACGTGCTTGCTCATAGGGGGTCGTTTTGACCGTTGGGGTTTTTCATAATTATTGTATGGCCTTGCCTTACAATATGGAGCGCCTTGGGGCAACTGTTTGTTGTGATTTGGCGCTATATAAGAAAAAAAGTTGAGTTGAGTTGAGTTAATAGTGTCTTCCATGGCCTAATATGTGTCTCTCGTGAAACTTTGATGGGAATTCTGCAAAGTAGTCTTGACGTAATCCTTCAAAGTATATTATATATATATATATATAAAGTGAAATCTTGATCCAGAATCCGATTCCGGATCAGCTCCAAAATTTAATAGCGTCTTCCATGGCCTAATATGTGTCCGTGGTGAAACTTTGGTGAGAATCCCAAAATTAGTTTTGACGTAATCCGTCAAAGCTATATAAAGTGAAATCTTGATCCGGAATCTGATTCCGGATCACTTCCAAAATTTCATAGCGTCTTCCATGACCTAATATGTGTCAGTGGGAAAACTTTGGTGGGAATCTGCAAAGTAGTTTTGACGTAATTTAATGGAGTCTTCCGTGGCCTAATATGTATCTCTATTGAAAATTTTGTTAAAATCTGTTCAGTAGTTTTGACGTAATCCTGCTAATGGTAATCCTTCAAAGCCAATATAAAGTGAAACTTCATCCAGAATGTGGATCCGGATCACTTTCAAAATTTAATAGTGTCTTCCATGGCCTAATATGTGTCTATGGTGAAACTTTGGTGGGAATCCGTAAAGTAGTTTTGACGTAATCCTTCAAAGTCAATATAAAGTGAAACTTCATCCAGAATCTGGATCTGGATCGCTTCCAAAATTTACTGGAGACTTCCTTAGTCTAATATCTCTGTCGTGAAAATTTTCTCAAAATCTGTGCAGTAGTTTTGACGTAATATTGCTAAAAAGCAAATAAATAAACACTGACAATTTTATAACATCCTTGGCAGATGTAATAAATAAATAAATAATGTGGGAAGGTAGCGGGGGTGGTGGCCAAGTGGTTAGTGCAGTTCAAACCCCACCCCTGCCACGTTTGTCCATGTAACGTGGAGTTGTGTCAGAAAAGGCATCCGGCATAAAACTTGTGCCAATTCAACATGCAGATCCACCTTGGATTTGCTGCGGCGACCCCAAGTGAAGACAAGGGAGCAGCCGGGGGGACTTACTAATAAGTTGGGGAGGTGATGGTCTAGTGATTAAATGGTAGGCTTCAGACCAGAGAATCTGCGGGTAGAAAATCACTAAGGGCCCTTGGGCAAGGTCCTTAATCCCAGGTTACTCCTGGTGTGTTGTGAGCACTTTGCATGGCAGTACCCTGACATCAGTCTGTGAGTATGTGTGTGAAAGGCTGAATGCAAGGCAACATTGTAAAGCACTTTGAGCTTCTGATTTAGACGGAAAAGCGCTATATAAATGCAGTCGATTTACCACTTTAATAGATTTATTTTTAAAGCACTTTAAGAAAAAACCTATCAAGTGCTGAACAGAACTCCAGAATAACATTATACAAAGATCCTCATATCACAGAGGAAAACCAAACCCATAAAACAATTTTGTACAAGCAAAATAATAAAAGAAGATAAAACTATAAAAGTAATACTAGGCAATAGAAAATTAATAGGTTTTAAGACTAGTCTTGAAAGAGTCCATGAAGGTTGTCTTTCAAATCCCAATGGATGGGCTCTTCCACAAAGTCGGAGCACAGCAGAAAAACTGCTGTGCTCCGACCTTGCTGTGCACCTACTAACTTCTTTTTAACCCTTGGGACACAGAGCAAGTCTGCATCCAACAACCAAAGGGTACAAGGAGGCACATGATGCTTAACAAGTTCAGCAAGATAGTTGGGTGCATTTACAGCCTGATATGGACGGAGGGATGATGGACGGATGAGATTTATTGTCATTGTCATTACAAGTGCAACAACAACGAGATTACGTCCACACTCACATTACCACAGACGAAAAGTAATTAATCCACAATTATTACTTGTTTACCGTAATAATGGCACCCATCAGAATTAAGACAACACATATACATTTGACATTGTTTATGTGCACTAAACTTGAAACAGTCCGTTATCCAAATTGAGGCGATGTGAGTGTGTGGTAGCCGCTGCAACTGGAGTCGTGCCGCCGCTAGCTTGGGGGGAACGGGGACCTGCCGCTAAAACTGCGCAACCCCCAGAGGGGAAAGGGGTGGTGTGAGCGGTGGCTGGGATGGGGTGTGTGATGGGGGACAGGACGTGAGGTAGAAGGGAAAGTAGAGCATGCTTCAGTCTTTGTCCATGTGTGAGTCTGTCTGTCCTTGTGTACTGGAGTGAGAAAGATAAGGAGGCAGCCAATTTTCCCAAGGCCATAGAAGTTTTTCTGGAGGATAAACAATGGGCATTTTATCCTTGACAGGCTGATAAGCCTGCATGTTTGTGGTTGAGCAGTGAAAAACACTTTTCTGGCTTCACATGAACAAACCAAAACCCAATTATGAAAAATTCCCCGGCCTCTGAAATCTTCTCCTGCAAGGCACACATTTGCTCCAAGATGTTGTCCAATTTGCGTCTGAGTACAAGGGTTAACGCGGTCTGAGAATGCATCGCCTTGCCCATTTCATTAATCATGATGGACAAGCGAGGGGTCATAGTTTTGGTGGCAGCCGTCTTGCCAATTTTCCGGTAGATCAGGGCAGCACATAAGCCAATAAGTACCAGCCCTTCTACTATGAATCCAAATATAAATAAATCCTCGACGTCCTCCACAGAGAAAGGCGCAAAGCATGCGACCCGCCAAATCTCGCAGGAGTCGAGAACATAGCCCGCAGGGTAAGCTCCATCTGGGCACACAGGTTCCCCGGCCCTGATCTTCTTGTAAAAAAAAAAAATGGTGTCAATAGCGTTCAGGGACCAGCTGATCAATTCCATGATTAATCCAATATAGTTTGAAGAATTCACAGCCTGGTGAAGTAGGGACTTTGAGCAGAGATAGAGGAGATGTGACCGCCCTCGTTGGAGTCTCAAGCAGAATATGTCAAATCAAATAAAAATCAAATCAGTTTTATTTATATAGCGCCAAATCACAACAAACAGTTGCCCCAAGGCGCCTTATATTGTAAGGCAAGGGCATACAATAATTACGGAAAAAACCCCAACGGTCAAAACGACCCCCTGTGAGCAAGCACTTGGCAACAGTGGGAAGGAAAAACTCCCTTTTAACAGGAAGAAACCTCCAGCAGAACCAGGCTCAGGGAGGGGCAGTCTTCTGCTGGGACTGGTTGGGGCTGAGGGAGAGAACCAGGAAAAAGACATGCTGTGGAGGGGAGCGGAGATCAATCACCAATGATTAAATGCAGAGTGGTGCATACAGAGCAAAAAGAGAAAGAAACACTAAGTGCATCATGGGAACCCCCAAGCAGTCTAAGTCTATAGCAGCATAACTAAGGGATGGTTCAGGGTCACCTGATCCAGCCCTAACTATAAGCTTTAGCAAAAAGGAAAGTTTTAAGGCTAATCTTAAAAGTAGAGAGGGTGTCTGTCTCCCTGATCTGAATTGGGAGCTGGTTCCACAGGAGAGGAGCCTGAAAGCTGAAGGCTCTGCCTCCCATTCTACTCTTACAAACCCTAGGAACTACAAGTAAGCCTGCAGTCTGAGAGCGAAGCGCTCTATTGGGGTGATATGGTACTATGAGGTCCCTAAGATAAGATGGGACCTGATTATTCAAAACCTTATAAGTAAGAAGAAGAATTTTAAATTCTATTCTAGAATTAACAGGAAGCCAATGAAGAGAGGCCAATATGGGTGAGATATGCTCTCTCCTTCTAGTCCCTGTCAGTACTCTAGCTGCAGCATTTTGAATTAACTGAAGGCTTTTCAGGGAACTTTTAGGACAACCTGATAATAATGAATTACAATAGTCCAGCCTAGAGGAAATAAATGCATGAATTAGTTTTTCAGCATCACTCTGAGACAAGACCTTTCTGATTTTAGAGATATTGCGTAAATGCAAAAAAGTAGTCCTACATATTTGTTTAATATGCACATTGAAGGACATATCCTGATCAAAAATGACTCCAAGATTGCTCACAGTATTACTGGAGGTCAGGGTAATGCCATCCAGAGTAAGGATCTGGTTAGACACCATGTTTCTAAGATTTGTGGGGCCAAGTACAATAACTTCAGTTTTATCTGAGTTTAAAAGATGTCATCCATGTCTTTATGTCTGTAAGACAATCCAGCAGTTTATCTAATTGGTGTGTGTCCTCTGGCTTCATGGATAGATAAAGCTGGGTATCATCTGCGTAACAATGAAAATTTAAGCAATGCTGTCTAATAATACTGCCTAAGGGCAGCAACAAAACCTTGAAATATGCTCTTAGAGTCAAAGGGAGCCAGTGAAGGGAACCTGATGTGATCACACCACTGGTGAACTGTATGGTTACTTTTGAGAAGTGGCGATGTATCAGTTGTCTGCCTGAGTGGTTGCCATCCAGGACCAATACAGCGCTGTTGTGTGGTGGATGTGGCAAACTACAGCACCAGGTCATGGCCTCAGATCTTCACATATAACCACATATGGGTTAGCTACACATTTTAAGTGGACAATATACTTTCACAATTTTTAATCAGTTATGCAAAACCACATTCATAGTTAATTTATAGGGCAGTTTTCATGAAAAGATATTGATGTCTTTATTTACAGAATTTCAAAGTGCAGACATTGTCAAAAGGTGGACCAAGTCCGTCTAAAGGTTCACTTTCACCAAACCTGTATGTGAGCCTCAGTTCATGGAAAGAAAAAAAAAAAAGTCTCAAATAAAAACAAAACTGACAAAGCAAAAAAAAAAAAAAAAAAAAAAAAGCAGTTACAAACACAGATCGTTACTATTATAAAGTGAAGCAGGTCATCTTGTGCTGATGCTGATTCTGTAGAATTAGTGGAAAAAAAGAATATATATATATATATATATATATATATATATATATATATATATATATATATATATACACACTGGAAAAAAAACAGCACACAATCAAATAATGAAAATAATATAGCTTCAAATACTCCAGGTATAACATAATGTATCTACAGAAAACCTTTCCCAGTAAAAATAGATGTTTCCAAACTGCACAAAGATGCTAAATGAGATATATTATATTGCTGATGCAGTGGAAAGTCACAAACACAGTGCATTATAAAATAACAAAACAGAAATTAGTCTGGGTTAGAAAGACAGTATGACATTAAGTGAAAGAGACATAAAGTGTCTCATATTCTGCAGCCATCGCATGTTAGTGGATCCATGTGGGTCATCGGTCTTTTTTTCCTCCTGGCTTGCTTGTCAAGTTGGATATATCTAAACAGGCCCAGCCTACAGCAGGCTTTAAAGGATATCAGTTTTCTGGAGAGTGAGGTCAGGCGGGGGTGCTGACCCAGCTGAGTGATCTGTTGTGAGGGGAGTGGTGAAAGGGTATTACACCCCTCACAGTGAGTACACTCCCTCAGGTTCAAACCTCTGCTTCATGTGTCCCTCATGACTAATGTGGGCCTTTTCCAGTCACTATACCCCATAGATGGCGATGAGTGATGTGCACGTATGCGTGCACAAGGTGTCTTGTGTATTTGCATGGCTTGTTATGATGGAAGAGAATCCTACTGTGAGTCTCAGCAGCAGCTTCAGATTCAGATTCCGAAAAATCAGCAGAAAGAATAACGTACGAAAAGTGGGCCATTGAGGAGACAAATAAGTGCATAATTCCTAGGCTTTGGATAAGCCTCAATGTGTACCCTTTAAAATGCATTAATTGAAATCTGTTCATGCATTTTTGCGCAATCCGTCTAACAGTCAAAACTGAATACTGAAAACAGTATTGAAGAAAATGTGATCATATTCATTCACAGTCATGTATTGCCCGAGGAGTCAGGATTGGACCCTGTGGTAAATAGAATTTGTTGTGTGTTCCACATTTTGAGCCTGTCATCACATGATGAGTCCTTAGGCTTTCTTCTCCTAACTGCATTTCTGCTGTCTCTTAGTAGTTGACAACTTGGTATCATATGACCAAGGAACATCATCCATCTATAAAGATTACGTCTGTGTGAGTGCGAGTATGTGGCTCGCAATATCTCTCTGACTGTTTATCAGAGTGACCTCAGCTTTCGGATATGGCTTGCACATAGCACGATGATGAAAATTTTATTATGAAAATTTTGGGGATTAATTTTTAAAACCTTTATTTTGAGTAACATTCGTACTTCCAAGCTGGCGTGGCTCACTGTTACTGGTAGCAAAGTTAAACAACATTATATAGTTCACATGTTGCTCACACCATTTCACAATAAAATGTTTATTGCCAGCATCCCAGCAAATACTTTTACTGTGAAAGGCATGCGGTCTGTTAGTGTTCCTTGTGACTGAGTTTAACTTGACAACACTGAGGAACGTTAGCTAAAATCTGTTTTTTGATAACACCAAGAAATTTCTCACAATTTGTACAGCATTTCATTAAGTACATAAGCTGAATAAAATCTTATATTTGCTGTGAGTTCAAGATTAAATAAACTGTGTTCGGGAGATGGGATACTGAATTTGCTGTTTGTTTCAAATATTCTAAATGTTCTGTTTAATTTTGTCTGACTCTCTTCCAACAACCTGTTTAATAGAACTCTTTTATTTTCATATAATTGATAATAAAACTGAATTTTTTCAAACAATATGAAATACTATATTCAAATAATAACATCACCTCTTTGTACATCTCACTTTCAAACAGCCTCATATGATCATCCATGAAAAATGTACTTGAGCTCCTAATTTTCTATAGTAATATAAACTTCCTATGGGCAGTGCACTAGTGTAAGTAAATGGCATTCAGTGATTTATCAACATACGCATGATTGAGTATGACCAAATTGTTATTAGTTCATCTTGACATGAATATTCCCCATCATGCAAAATTAGAAGTCAGTATGTGTATTTGCTTATAAGTCATCATGGTTACAATCTACTCCGAGTGACTCACTCAGTCAGATTTTCTCTCACTCAAAAGATCCTTCAACTTGTAAACAGGAGTAGCTTGGAATTGAACCAGCATGCCAGGGTTGGGTAGGATTAATTTGAAATGTAATCCAAAAGTAATCAGATTACAAGTAATCCAAATGTATGTACATACATACACGTAATCCACATGTATTCTTTCAAAGTAATCCTACCCAGCCTTGGGTATTGCATGTTTGCCGAATCCACTACATTGTGAAATCATGCATGTAGGACAACTGGTCCATCTCCAGTAGCCACCAATCTGCTGCAGCCACATGAAAGATGAGCACTCCCTTGGCCTTATTCAGGTGTGGGAGTTCTCACCGACACACCTGCATGCTCAATCATGCCCACAGAAGCACATTACATGACAAATATGCTGTAGTGAACATCCCATCAAAGTGCAAGTGATACTCCTGATCTTACGGCCCAGTTACACAGCACACAACGATTCCTGAACAAAGGGAAAAAAGTAAAAAAAGTCACAATTCATTGAGAAAAGGTGGACGAAAGAGCTTTATCACCAAATAGCCTGTGAAGCAAGAGTGCAGAAGTGACAAAAGAGGAACTTAACAAAACCAAAGCTAACGATCTCGACGCTTTAAAAGAAACGTGCCTGGATCCACAGCTGGAGCAGTGTGTGTCTGCATCTCTGCGTTCCAGGACTCGGCGCTGGGACGGAGCTCATAGTGCCTGAGTCCTGGAGAAACTGCAAACAGAAGCTGTGGAGATCTGTGCACAAGTCGGTGGGACCATCTGCTCTGGTTCCTTGTCCGGAACAAAAGAGGGATCATCGCCTTCATCATCAGAATCTACACTGTCAGACGACACGCTGCATGCTCCATCTTGCTCAAATAAAAAAAAAAAACCTTGTGTGCCGTGGTCAGTGCTCTCTCACTATATTACGTCCTTAACAATATATATTGATTTATAACAGAAACCTGTCAAAAGGGGGAAGATGATGAAGATAAGTGTAAAGATGATTGAATATATCAGAGCAGTAAATTGATCAGTCAGTGTGAACACCGTGCATTGACTCCCATGTGTGGTTATTTCCAACAGCTGCAGTTGATCCCCAATGTGAATTCTGACTTCCAGAACAGCTCTTATATAATCATTTGAATTATCTACATGTTGCCACAAGTGCATAAGGGCTGGATTGTCATTCCTAAACTCATGTTATATTAATAAAAAATGATAAGCGCATGCAGGTGTTGCTGCTCTCGCTACCGCTGCGTTCAATTACCATCGGATATTACACAACTTTTTTGTTGTTCAAATTCAGCAGTTGCTTGTGGCAAAATAATTATCGTATCTACACAAAAGATTAATTCGTCCCTATATAAGGTGCCTGAGCCCATTGAAGCTGACTCCCCACCCAGCTTAAAAAAAAAAAAAATCCAAGCAAACAGGCTGAGTTTGCACTGTAATTTCTGATGGTACATGAACGCAGCGTCAGCAACAGCACTTTTTTTTTACTTTTTCCTACGGCATCCATCCCACTTTGGATGGAGCAGCTCTCATCTCTAGAAATCTGGCCAATTTTATTAAACCCTCCAAATCGTGACTATCCAGGGTTGGGACCAGGAAGCAGAGTTGTAGTCTTAGACACCTCTCTGCAGCTTCTCTCCCCCTGCCATCCCCTCATTACCCCATCCCCATAGAGACGGTGCCTGCTCCGAGACTACCAATAACCAGCAAAAATCTATTAAGCATAAAAATTCAAAAAGAAAAAATAATATAGCACCTTCAACTGCACCACAGACTAAAACAGTTAAATGTGGTCTGTTATTACATTAGGTTTCTCTCTTCTAAGTCCCTGTAGTAAATGATATATAATTGATCAACATATTGATTTATTCTGCCTTACAGAAACCTGGTTACAGCAGGATGAATATGTTAGTTTAAATGAGTCAACACCCCCGAGTCACATTAACTGTCAGAAAGCACGGGTCAAGGAGGAGGATTAGCAGCAATCTTCCACCCCAGCTTATTAATTAATCAAAGACCCAGACAGAGCTTTAATTCATTTGAAAGCTTGACTCTTAGGCTTGTCCATCCAAATTGGAAGTCTCAAAAACCAGTTTTATTTGTTATTATCTATCGTCCACCTGGTCATTACTGTGAGTTTCTCTGTGAATTTTCAGACCATTTGTCTGACTTAGTGCTTAGCTCAGATAAGATAATTATAGTGGGTGATTTTAACATCCACATAGATGCTGAGAATGACAGCCTCAACACCGCATTTAATCTATTATTAAATTCAGCAGGCTTCGCTCAAAATGTAAATGAGCCCACCTACCATTTTAACCGCACTTTAGATCTTGTTCTGACATATAGCATAGAATTGAAGACTTAACAGTATTCCCTGAAAACCCCCTGTTGTCTGATCTCTGATCATTTCTTAATAACATTTACATTTACTTTAATGGACTACCCAGCAGTGGGGAATAAGTTTCATTACAGTAGAAGTCTTTCTGAAAGCGCTGTAACTAGGTTCAAGGATATGATTCCTTCTTTGTTATGTTCTTCAATGCCATATACCAACACAGTGCAGAGTAGCTACCTAAACTCTGTGAGTGAGATAGATTATCTCGTCGCTAGCTTTACATCCTCATTGTGCACAACTTTGGATACTGTAGCCTCCTCTGAAAAAGAGAGCCTTAAATCAGAAATGCTTGACTCCGTGGTATAACCCACAAACTCGCAGCTTAAAGCAGATCATTCGTAAGCTGGAGGGGAAATGGGGTCTCACTAATTTAGAAGGTCTTCAATTGGCCTGGAAAAAGAGTCTGTTGCTCTATAAAAAAAAAGCCCTCCATAAGCTAGGACATCTTACTATTCATCACTAATTGAAGAAAATAAGAACAACCCCAGGTTTCTTTTCAGCAATGTAGCCAGGCTGACAAAGAGTCAGAGCTTTACTGAGCCGAGTATTCCTTTAACTTTAACTAGTAATGACTTCATGACTTTTATTTGCAAAGAAAATTTTAACTATTAGAGAAAAAATTATTCATAACCATCCCAAAGACATATCTTTATGTTCGACTGCTTTCAGTGATGCTGGTATTTGGTTAGACTTTTTCTCTCTGATTGTTCTGTCTGAGTTACTTTCATTAGTCACTTCCTCCAAACCATCAACATGTCTATTAGACCCCATTCCTACCAGGCTGCTCAAGGAAGCCCTACCATTAATTAATGCTTCGATCTTAAATATGATCAATCTATTTTTATTAGTTGGCTATGTACCACAGGCTTTTAAGGTGGCAGTAATTAAACCATTACTTAAAAAGCCATCAATTGACCCAGCTATCTTAGCTAATTATAGGCCAATCTCCAACCTTCCTTTCTCTCATAAATTCTTGAAAGGGTAGTTGTAAACAGCTAACTGATCATCTGCAGAGGAATGGTCTATTTGAAGAGTTTCAGTCAGGTTTCAGAATTCATCATAGTACAGAAACAGCATTAGTGAAGGTTACAAATGATCTTCTTATGGCCTCAGACAGTGGACTCATCTCTGTGCTCATCCTGTTAGACCTCAGTGCAGCTTTTGATAATGCTGACCATAAAATTTTATTAGAGATTAGAGCATGCATAGGTATTAAAGGCACTGCGCTGCAGTGGTTTGAATCATATATATCTAATAGATTACAATTTGTTCATGTAAATGGAGAGTCTTCTTCATGGACTAAGGTTTAATTATGGAGTTCCACAAGGTTCTGTGCTAGGATCGATTTTATTCACTTTATACATGCTTCCCTTAGGCAGTATTATTAGAAAGCATTGCTTAAATTTCATTGTTACGCAGATGATACCCAGCTTTATCTATCCATGAAGCCAGAGGACACACACCAATTAGTTAAACTGCAGGAATGTCTTTCAGACATGAAGACATGGATGACCTCTAATTTCCTGCTTTTAAATTCAGATAAAACTGAAGTTATGTACTTGGCCCCACAAATCTTAGAAACATGGTGTCTAACCAGATCCTTACTCTGGATGACATTACCCTGACCTCCAGTAATACTGTGAGAAATCTTGGAGTCATTTTTGATCAGGATATGTCCTTCAATGCGAATATTAAGCAAATATGTAGGACTGCTTTTTTGCATTTGTGCAATATCTCTAAAATTAGAAATGTCTTGTCTCAGAGTGATGCTGAAAAACTAATTCATGCATTTATTTCTTCTAGGCTGGACTATTGTAATTCATTATTATCAGGTTGTCCTAAAGTTCCCTGAAAAGCCTTCAGTTAATTCAAAATGCTGCAGCTAGAGTACTGACAGGGACTAGAAGGAGAGAGCATATCTCACCCATATTGGCCTCTCTTCATTCTAGAATAGAATTTAAAATTCTTCTTCTTACTTATAAGGTTTTGAATAATCAGGTCCCATCTTATCTTATGGACCTCATAGTACCATATCACCCCAATAGAGCGCGTCGCTCTCAGACTGCAGGCTTACTTGTAGTTCCTAGGGTTTGTAAGAGTAGAATGGGAGGCAGAGCCTTCAGATTTCAGGCTCCTCTCCTGTGGAACCAGCTCCCGATTCCCATTAAGGAGACAGACACCCTCTCTACTTTTAAGATTAGGCTTAAAACTTTCCTTTTTGCTAAAGCTTATAGTTAGGGCTGGATCAGGTGACCCTGAACCATCCCTTAGTTATGCTGCTATAGACTTAGACTGCTGGGGGGGTTTCCATGATGCACCCAGTGTTTCTTTTTATTCACCTCTTTTTGCTCTGTATGCACCACTCTGCTTTTAATCATTGGTGATTGATCTCTGCTCTCTTCCACAGCATGTCTTTTTCCTGATTCTCTCCCCTCAGCCCCAACCAGTCCCAGCAGAAGACTGCCCCTCCCTGAGCCTGGTTCTGCTGGAGGTTTCTTCCTGTTAAAAGGGAGTTTTCCTTCCCACTGTCACCAAGTGCTTGCTCATAGGGGGTCGTTTTGACCGTTGGGTTTTTTCTGTAATTATTGTATGGCTTTTGCCTTACAATATAAAGAGCCTTGGGGCTGACTGTTTCTTGTGATTTGGCACTATATAAATAAATTTATTTGATTTGATCCTTTGTCATGTGCCGTGTGACTGGGCCATCACAAACCGGCTTCCTCCACTGTGTGAAAACATTCAGCTGGTCGAACGAAGTGAAACTAAACAATAACATTACAAAAACTAAACAAACAATTAAAAAAAATGTCAAGAATGACAGAAAAATGAAACACGAAACACGAATTGAGGTTTTCGTTGCCCTTCGTTCAAATTTTGAGCAGTGTAAAAATCCTGACTAAGCGGCAGCTGCAAGAACGAAGCTGCGTGAAGGTTAAATGATGCCAATGAAAGTCAACAAAAGTCCAGATTTGTTATTTTGTTAGGGCCTCGTTGCCCTTCGGTAAGTGCTGCGTGGCTTGGTCCATAAGTGTGAGATCGCAGTTGGGGGTTGTGATGTGGAGCCTGAGGGACTATTGGAACCATCGGTTGCCTACAATGGACATGGTTCTTAGACCAAAGATTTTTACCAATTAATTGTTTGGACAAATTGGTCATTATGACCACTCAAATTGATAATTACCTGGATGCTTAGTTCCATAATCACTGTCTAACATGATGGACATCACTTTGATATGTTTATTTTAAGATTAGGCTTAAACTTTCTTTTCGCTAAGGCTTATAGTTAGGGCTGGATCGGGTGACCCTGGACCATCTCTTGGTTATGCTGCTTTAGACGTAGATTGTGGGGGGTTCCCATGATGCACTGTTTCTTTCTCTTTTTGCTCCGTATGCATCACTCTGCATTTAATCATTAGTGATCGATCTCTGCCCCCCTTCACGGCATGTCTTTTTCCTGGTTTTTTCCCTCAGCCCCAACCAGTCTCAGCAAAAGACTGCCCCTCCCTGAGCCTGGTTCTGCTGGAGGTTTCTTCCTGTTAAAAGGGAGTTTTCCTTCCCACTGTTGCCACGTGCTTGCTCATAGGGGGTCGTTTTGACCGTTGGGGTTTTTCATAATTATTGTAGGCCTTGCCTTACAATATGGAGCGCCTTGGGGCAACTGGGTTTGTTGTGATTTGGCGCTATATAAGAAAAAAAGTTGAGTTGAGTTGAGTTAATAGTGTCTTCCATGGCCTAATATGTGTCTCTCGTGAAACTTTGATGGGAATTCTGCAAAGTAGTCTTGACGTAATCCTTCAAAGTATATTATATATATATATATATAAAGTGAAATCTTGATCCAGAATCCGATTCCGGATCAGCTCCAAAATTAATAGCGTCTTCCATGGCCTAATATGTGTCTGTGGTGAAACTTTGGTGAGAATCCCAAAATTAGTTTGACGTAATCCGTCAAAGCTATATAAAGTGAAATCTTGATCCGGAATCTGATTCCGGATCACTTCCAAAATTTCATAGCGTCTTCCATGACCTAATATGTGTCAGTGGAAAACTTTGGTGGGAATCTGCAAAGTAGTTTTGGACGTAATTTAATGGAGTCTTCCGTGCCTAATATGTATCTCTATTGAAAATTTTGTTAAAATCTGTTCAGTAGTTTTGACGTAATCCTGCTAATGGTAATCCTCAAAGCCAATATAAAGTGAAACTTCATCCAGAAGTGGATCCGGATCACTTTCAAAATTTAATAGTGTCTTCCATGGCCTAATATGTGTCTATGGTGAAACTTTGGTGGGAATCCGTAAAGTAGTTTTGACGTAATCCTTCAAAGTCAATATAAAGTGAAACTTCATCCAGAATCTGGATCTGGATCGCTTCCAAAATTTACTGGAGACTTCCTTAGTCTAATATCTCTGTCGTGAAAATTTTCTCAAAATCTGTGCAGTAGTTTTGACGTAATATTGCTAAAAAGCAAATAAATAAACACTGACAATTTTATAACATCCTTGGCAGATGTAATAAATAAATAAATAATGTGGGAAGGTAGCGGGGGTGGTGGCCAAGTGGTTAGTGCAGTTCAAACCCCACCCCTGCCACGTTTGTCCATGTAACGTGGAGTTGTGTCAGAAAAGGCATCCGGCATAAACTTGTGCCAATTCAACATGCAGATCCACCTTGGATTTGCTGCGGCGACCCCAAGTGAAGACAAGGGAGCAGCCGGGGGACTTACTAATAAGTTGGGGAGGTGATGGTCTAGTGATTAAATGGTAGGCTTCAGACCAGAGAATCTGCGGGTAGAAAATCACTAAGGGCCCTTGGGCAAGGTCCTTAATCCCAGGTTGCTCCTGGTGTGTTGTGAGCACTTTGCATGGCAGTACCTGACATCAGTCTGTGAGTATGTGTGTGAAAGGCTGAATGCAAGGCAACATTGTAAAGCACTTTGAGCTTCTGATTTAGACGGAAAAGCGCTATATAAATGCAGTCGATTTACCACTTTAATAGATTTATTTTTAAAGCACTTTAAGAAAAAACCTATCAAGTGCTGAACAGAACTCCAGAATAACATTATACAAAGATCCTCATATCACAGAGGAAAACCAAACCCATAAAACAATTTTGTACAAGCAAAATAATAAAAGAAGATAAAACTATAAAAGTAATACTAGGCAATAGAAAATTAATAGGTTTTAAGACTAGTCTTGAAAGAGTCCATGAAGGTTGTCTTTCAAATCCCAATGGATGGGCTCTTCCACAAAGTCGGAGCACAGCAGAAAAACTGCTGTGCTCCGACCTTGCTGTGCACCTACTAACTTCTTTTTAAACCCTTGGGACACAGAGCAAGTCTGCATCCAACACCAAAGGGTACAAGGAGGCACATGATGCTTAACAAGTTCAGCAAGATAGTTGGGTGCATTTACAGCCTGATATGGACGGAGGGATGATGGACGGATGAGATTTATTGTCATTGTCATTACAAGTGCAACAACAACGAGATTACGTCCACACTCACATTACCACAGACGAAAAGTAATTAATCCACAATTATTACTTGTTTACCGTAATAATGGCACCCATCAGAATTAAGACAACACATATACATTTGACATTGTTTATGTGCACTAAACTTGAAACAGTCCGTTATCCAAATTGAGGCGATGTGAGTGTGTGGTAGCCGCTGCAACTGGAGTCGTGCCGCCGCTAGCTTGGGGGGAACGGGGACCTGCCGCTAAAACTGCGCAACCCCCAGAGGGGAAAGGGGTGGTGTGAGCGGTGGCTGGGATGGGGTGTGTGATGGGGGACAGGACGTGAGGTAGAAGGGAAAGTAGAGCATGCTTCAGTCTTTGTCCATGTGTGAGTCTGTCTGTCCTTGTGTACTGGAGTGAGAAAGATAAGGAGGCAGCCAATTTTCCCAAGGCCATAGAAGTTTTTCTGGAGGATAAACAATGGGCATTTTATCCTTGACAGGCTGATAAGCCTGCATGTTTGTGGTTGAGCAGTGAAAAACACTTTTCTGGCTTCACATGAACAAACCAAAACCCAATTATGAAAAATTCCCCGGCCTCTGAAATCTTCTCCTGCAAGGCACACATTTGCTCCAAGATGTTGTCCAATTTGCGTCTGAGTACAAGGGTTAACGCGGTCTGAGAATGCATCGCCTTGCCCATTTCATTAATCATGATGGACAAGCGAGGGGTCATAGTTTTGGTGGCAGCCGTCTTGCCAATTTTCCGGTAGATCAGGGCAGCACATAAGCCAATAAGTACCAGCCCTTCTACTATGAATCCAAATATAAATAAATCCTCGACGTCCTCCACAGAGAAAGGCGCAAAGCATGCGACCCGCCAAATCTCGCAGGAGTCGAGAACATAGCCCGCAGGGTAAGCTCCATCTGGGCACACAGGTTCCCCGGCCCTGATCTTCTTGTAAAAAAAAAAAATGGTGTCAATAGCGTTCAGGGACCAGCTGATCAATTCCATGATTAATCCAATATAGTTTGAAGAATTCACAGCCTGGTGAAGTAGGGACTTTGAGCAGAGATAGAGGAGATGTGACCGCCCTCGTTGGAGTCTCAAGCAGAATATGTCAAATCAAATAAAAATCAAATCAGTTTTATTTATATAGCGCCAAATCACAACAAACAGTTGCCCCAAGGCGCCTTATATTGTAAGGCAAGGGCATACAATAATTACGGAAAAACCCCAACGGTCAAAACGACCCCCTGTGAGCAAGCACTTGGCAACAGTGGGAAGGAAAAACTCCCTTTTAACAGGAAGAAACCTCCAGCAGAACCAGGCTCAGGGAGGGGCAGTCTTCTGCTGGGACTGGTTGGGGCTGAGGGAGAGAACCAGGAAAAAGACATGCTGTGGAGGGGAGCGGAGATCAATCACCAATGATTAAATGCAGAGTGGTGCATACAGAGCAAAAAGAGAAAGAAACACTAAGTGCATCATGGGAACCCCCAAGCAGTCTAAGTCTATAGCAGCATAACTAAGGGATGGTTCAGGGTCACCTGATCCAGCCCTAACTATAAGCTTTAGCAAAAAGGAAAGTTTTAAGGCTAATCTTAAAAGTAGAGAGGGTGTCTGTCTCCCTGATCTGAATTGGGAGCTGGTTCCACAGGAGAGGAGCCTGAAAGCTGAAGGCTCTGCCTCCCATTCTACTCTTACAAACCCTAGGAACTACAAGTAAGCCTGCAGTCTGAGAGCGAAGCGCTCTATTGGGGTGATATGGTACTATGAGGTCCCTAAGATAAGATGGGACCTGATTATTCAAAACCTTATAAGTAAGAAGAAGAATTTTAAATTCTATTCTAGAATTAACAGGAAGCCAATGAAGAGAGGCCAATATGGGTGAGATATGCTCTCTCCTTCTAGTCCCTGTCAGTACTCTAGCTGCAGCATTTTGAATTAACTGAAGGCTTTTCAGGGAACTTTTAGGACAACCTGATAATAATGAATTACAATAGTCCAGCCTAGAGGAAATAAATGCATGAATTAGTTTTTCAGCATCACTCTGAGACAAGACCTTTCTAATTTTAGAGATATTGCGCAAATGCAAAAAAGTAGTTCTACATATTTGTTTAATATGCACATTGAAGGACATATCCTGATCAAAAATGACTCCAAGATTGCTCACAGTATTACTGGAGGTCAGGGTAATGCCATCCAGAGTAAGGATCTGGTTAGACACCATGTTTCTAAGATTTGTGGGGCCAAGTACAATAACTTCAGTTTTATCTGAGTTTAAAAGAGGTCATCCATGTCTTTATGTCTGTAAGACAATCCAGCAGTTTATCTAATTGGTGTGTGTCCTCTGGCTTCATGGATAGATAAAGCTGGGTATCATCTGCGTAACAATGAAAATTTAAGCAATGCTGTCTAATAATACTGCCTAAGGGCAGCAACAAAACCTTGAAATATGCTCTTAGAGTCAAAGGGAGCCAGTGAAGGGAACCTGATGTGATCACACCACTGGTGAACTGTATGGTTACTTTTGAGAAGTGGCGATGTATCAGTTGTCTGCCTGAGTGGTTGCCATCCAGGACCAATACAGCGCTGTTGTGTGGTGGATGTGGCAAACTACAGCACCAGGTCATGGCCTCAGATCTTCACATATAACCACATATGGGTTAGCTACACATTTAAGTGGACAATATACTTTCACAATTTTTAATCAGTTATGCAAAACCACATTCATAGTTAATTTATAGGGCAGTTTTCATGAAAAGATATTGATGTCTTTATTTACAGAATTTCAAAGTGCAGACATTGTCAAAAGGTGGACCAAGTCCGTCTAAAGGTTCACTTTCACCAAACCTGTATGTGAGCCTCAGTTCATGGAAAGAAAAAAAAAAAAGTCTCAAATAAAAACAAAACTGACAAAGCAAAAAAAAAAAAAAAAAAAAAGCAGTTACAAACACAGATCGTTACTATTATAAAGTGAAGCAGGTCATCTTGTGCTGATGCTGATTCTGTAGAATTAGTGGAAAAAAAGAATATATATATATATATATATATATATATATATATATATATATATATATATATATATACACACTGGAAAAAAAAACAGCACACAATCAAATAATGAAAATAATATAGCTTCAAATACTCCAGGTATAACATAATGTATCTACAGAAAACCTTTCCCAGTAAAAATAGATGTTTCCAAAACTGCACAAAGATGCTAAATGAGATATATTATATTGCTGATGCAGTGGAAAGTCACAAACACAGTGCATTATAAAATAACAAAACAACAGAAATTAGTCTGGGTTAGAAAGACAGTATGACATTAAGTGAAAGAGACATAAAGTGTCTCATATTCTGCAGCCATCGCATGTTAGTGGATCCATGTGGGTCATCGGTCTTTTTTTCCTCCTGGCTTGCTTGTCAAGTTGGATATATCTAAACAGGCCCAGCCTACAGCAGGCTTTAAAGGATATCAGTTTTCTGGAGAGTGAGGTCAGGCGGGGGTGCTGACCCAGCTGAGTGATCTGTTGTGAGGGGAGTGGTGAAAGGGTATTACACCCCTCACAGTGAGTACACTCCCTCAGGTTCAAACCTCTGCTTCATGTGTCCCTCATGACTAATGTGGGCCTTTTCCAGTCACTATACCCCATAGATGGCGATGAGTGATGTGCACGTATGCGTGCACAAGGTGTCTTGTGTATTTGCATGGCTTGTTATGATGGAGTGAGTCTCAGCAGCAGCTTCAGATTCCGAAAAATCAGCAGAAAGAATAACGTACGAAAAGTGGGCCATTGAGGAGACAAATAAGTGCATAATTCCTAGGCTTTGGATAAGCCTCAATGTGTACCCTTTAAAATGCATTAATTGAAATCTGTTCATGCATTTTTGCGCAATCCGTCTAACAGTCAAAACTGAATACTGAAAACAGTATTGAAGAAAATGTGATCATATTCATTCACAGTCATGTATTGCCCGAGGAGTCAGGATTGGACCCTGTGGTAAATAGAATTTGTTGTGTGTTCCACATTTTGAGCCTGTCATCACATGATGAGTCCTTAGGCTTTCTTCTCCTAACTGCATTTCTGCTGTCTCTTAGTAGTTGACAACTTGGTATCATATGACCAAGGAACATCATCCATCTATAAAGATTACGTCTGTGTGAGTGCGAGTATGTGGCTCGCAATATCTCTCTGACTGTTTATCAGAGTGACCTCAGCTTTCGGATATGGCTTGCACATAGCACGATGATGAAAATTTTATTATGAAAATTTTGGGGATTAATTTTTAAAACCTTTATTTTGAGTAACATTCGTACTTCCAAGCTGGCGTGGCTCACTGTTACTGGTAGCAAAGTTAAACAACATTATATAGTTCACATGTTGCTCACACCATTTCACAATAAAATGTTTATTGCCAGCATCCCAGCAAATACTTTTACTGTGAAAGGCATGCGGTCTGTTAGTGTTCCTTGTGACTGAGTTTAACTTGACAACACTGAGGAAACGTTAGCTAAAATCTGTTTTTTGATAACACCAAGAAATTTCTCACAATTTGTACAGCATTTCATTAAGTACATAAGCTGAATAAAATCTTATATTTGCTGTGAGTTCAAGATTAAATAAACTGTGTTCGGGAGATGGGATACTGAATTTGCTGTTTGTTTCAAATATTCTAAATGTTCTGTTTAATTTTGTCTGACTCTCTTCCAACAACCTGTTTAATAGAACTCTTTTATTTTCATATAATTGATAATAAAACTGAATTTTTTCAAACAATATGAAATACTATATTCAAATAATAACATCACCTCTTTGTACATCTCACTTTCAAACAGCCTCATATGATCATCCATGAAAAATGTACTTGAGCTCCTAATTTTCTATAGTAATATAAACTTCCTATGGGCAGTGCACTAGTGTAAGTAAATGGCATTCAGTGATTTATCAACATACGCATGATTGAGTATGACCAAATTGTTATTAGTTCATCTTGACATGAATATTCCCCATCATGCAAAATTAGAAGTCAGTATGTGTATTTGCTTATAAGTCATCATGGTTACAATCTACTCCGAGTGACTCACTCAGTCAGATTTTCTCTCACTCAAAAGATCCTTCAACTTGTAAACAGGAGTAGCTTGGAATTGAACCAGCATGCCAGGGTTGGGTAGGATTAATTTGAAATGTAATCCAAAAGTAATCAGATTACAAGTAATCCAAATGTATGTACATACATACACGTAATCCACATGTATTCTTTCAAAGTAATCCTACCCAGCCTTGGGTATTGCATGTTTGCCGAATCCACTACATTGTGAAATCATGCATGTAGGACAACTGGTCCATCTCCAGTAGCCACCAATCTGCTGCAGCCACATGAAAGATGAGCACTCCCTTGGCCTTATTCAGGTGTGGGAGTTCTCACCGACACACCTGCATGCTCAATCATGCCCACAGAAGCACATTACATGACAAATATGCTGTAGTGAACATCCCATCAAAGTGCAAGTGATACTCCTGATCTTACGGCCCAGTTACACAGCACACAACGATTCCTGAACAAAGGGAAAAAAGTAAAAAAAGTCACAATTCATTGAGAAAAGGTGGACGAAAGAGCTTTATCACCAAATAGCCTGTGAAGCAAGAGTGCAGAAGTGACAAAAGAGGAACTTAACAAAACCAAAGCTAACGATCTCGACGCTTTAAAAGAAACGTGCCTGGATCCACAGCTGGAGCAGTGTGTGTCTGCATCTCTGCGTTCCAGGACTCGGCGCTGGGACGGAGCTCATAGTGCCTGAGTCCTGGAGAAACTGCAAACAGAAGCTGTGGAGATCTGTGCACAAGTCGGTGGGACCATCTGCTCTGGTTCCTTGTCCGGAACAAAAGAGGGATCATCGCCTTCATCATCAGAATCTACACTGTCAGACGACACGCTGCATGCTCCATCTTGCTCAAATAAAAAAAAAAAACCTTGTGTGCCGTGGTCAGTGCTCTCTCACTATATTACGTCCTTAACAATATATATTGATTTATAACAGAAACCTGTCAAAAGGGGGAAGATGATGAAGATAAGTGTAAAGATGATTGAATATATCAGAGCAGTAAATTGATCAGTCAGTGTGAACACCGTGCATTGACTCCCATGTGTGGTTATTTCCAACAGCTGCAGTTGATCCCCAATGTGAATTCTGACTTCCAGAACAGCTCTTTATATAATCATTTGAATTATCTACATGTTGCCACAAGTGCATAAGGGCTGGATTGTCATTCCTAAACTCATGTTATATTTAATAAAAAATGATAAGCGCATGCAGGTGTTGCTGCTCTCGCTACCGCTGCGTTCAATTACCATCGGATATTACACAACTTTTTTGTTGTTTCAAATTCAGCAGTTGCTTGTGGCAAAATAATTTATCGTATCTACACAAAAGATTAATTCGTCCCTATATAAGGTGCCTGAGCCCATTGAAGCTGACTCCCCACCCAGCTTAAAAAAAAAAAAAATCCAAGCAAACAGGCTGAGTTTGCACTGTAATTTCTGATGGTACATGAACGCAGCGTCAGCAACAGCACTTTTTTTTTACTTTTTCCTACGGCATCCATCCCACTTTGGATGGAGCAGCTCTCATCTCTAGAAATCTGGCCAATTTTATTAAACCCTCCAAATCGTGACTATCCAGGGTTGGGACCAGGAAGCAGAGTTGTAGTCTTAGACACCTCTCTGCAGCTTCTCTCCCCCTGCCATCCCCTCATTACCCCATCCCCATAGAGACGGTGCCTGCTCCGAGACTACCAATAACCAGCAAAAATCTATTTAAGCATAAAAATTCAAAAAGAAAAAATAATATAGCACCTTCAACTGCACCACAGACTAAAACAGTTAAATGTGGTCTGTTATTACATTAGGTTTCTCTCTTCTAAGTCCCTGATAGTAAATGATATAATAATTGATCAACATATTGATTTATTCTGCCTTACAGAAACCTGGTTACAGCAGGATGAATATGTTAGTTTAAATGAGTCAACACCCCCGAGTCACATTAACTGTCAGAAAGCACGGGTCAAGGAGGAGGATTAGCAGCAATCTTCCACCCCAGCTTATTAATTAATCAAAGACCCAGACAGAGCTTTAATTCATTTGAAAGCTTGACTCTTAGGCTTGTCCATCCAAATTGGAAGTCTCAAAAACCAGTTTTATTTGTTATTATCTATCGTCCACCTGGTCATTACTGTGAGTTTCTCTGTGAATTTTCAGACCATTTGTCTGACTTAGTGCTTAGCTCAGATAAGATAATTATAGTGGGTGATTTTAACATCCACATAGATGCTGAGAATGACAGCCTCAACACCGCATTTAATCTATTATTAAATTCAGCAGGCTTCGCTCAAAATGTAAATGAGCCCACCTACCATTTTAACCGCACTTTAGATCTTGTTCTGACATATAGCATAGAAATTGAAGACTTAACAGTATTCCCTGAAAACCCCCTGTTGTCTGATCTCTGATCATTTCTTAATAACATTTACATTTACTTTAATGGACTACCCAGCAGTGGGGAATAAGTTTCATTACAGTAGAAGTCTTTCTGAAAGCGCTGTAACTAGGTTCAAGGATATGATTCCTTCTTTGTTATGTTCTTCAATGCCATATACCAACACAGTGCAGAGTAGCTACCTAAACTCTGTGAGTGAGATAGATTATCTCGTCGCTAGCTTTACATCCTCATTGTGCACAACTTTGGATACTGTAGCTCCTCTGAAAAAGAGAGCCTTAAATCAGAAATGCTTGACTCCGTGGTATAACCCACAAACTCGCAGCTTAAAGCAGATCATTCGTAAGCTGGAGGGGAAATGGGGTCTCACTAATTTAGAAGGTCTTCAATTGGCCTGGAAAAAGAGTCTGTTGCTCTATAAAAAAAAGCCCTCCATGAAGCTAGGACATCTTACTATTCATCACTAATTGAAGAAAATAAGAACAACCCCAGGTTTCTTTTCAGCAATGTAGCCAGGCTGACAAAGAGTCAGAGCTTTACTGAGCCGAGTATTCCTTTAACTTTAACTAGTAATGACTTCATGACTTTGTTTGCAAATAAAATTTTAACTATTAGAGAAAAAATTATTCATAACCATCCCAAAGACATATCTTTATGTTCGACTGCTTTCAGTGATGCTGGTATTTGGTTAGACTTTTTCTCTCTGATTGTTCTGTCTGAGTTACTTTCATTAGTCACTTCCTCCAAACCATCAACATGTCTATTAGACCCCATTCCTACCAGGCTGCTCAAGGAAGCCCTACCATTAATTAATGCTTCGATCTTAAATATGATCAATCTATTTTTATTAGTTGGCTATGTACCACAGGCTTTTAAGGTGGCAGTAATTAAACCATTACTTAAAAAGCCATCAATTGACCCAGCTATCTTAGCTAATTATAGGCCAATCTCCAACCTTCCTTTTCTCTCATAAATTCTTGAAAGGGTAGTTGTAAAACAGCTAACTGATCATCTGCAGAGGAATGGTCTATTTGAAGAGTTTCAGTCAGGTTTCAGAATTCATCATAGTACAGAAACAGCATTAGTGAAGGTTACAAATGATCTTCTTATGGCCTCAGACAGTGG
>NC_047105.1:37251376-37367039 GCF_902500255.1 Thalassophryne amazonica | reverse complement strand
CTGCCATGGCAACCTTTTCTGCCTCTTCCTATGTCATATGTCCAGATCGTAATCCGTCCACACATATCACCACCCGCCAATGCTGGCATTCTTTGGCCAAATCAATAGCTGTTCCCAGAGTTTTCAGCATTTCCTCCATGTATTCAATTGAATTTTCTCTCCCTGGGTAGCTTTCAAAGGGCACATGTATGAGTGTATGATAAGCCATTCGTGGTGCGCTTGTTATCACCATCGATCTTCCGTCCAGATCTCTCCCCTTTATATTCTTAAGCTCTTCTTGGTATTCTCTGCCTGCCCGCTCCTTGAGCTTTGTTCGGAATTTTCGGTTGGCAATTTTCAGTCTGGGATTTGTGAAGACAATGAGACTATCTCCATTTATATCCCAAGGACTGCCAAAATAATGATATGCCTGTCTTCCGTCTTGGGCCACCATTTTTTTTGGTTCCTTCGGGCATAGGGTCCAATTCCTCCATGTAGTCAGATTCAGTGTATACATGGTGGGTTTTTGCTTTAGATTTTCTAAAGATCTCCTGCGAACTCCCTTCCTCTTTAATACGGTAACTCGGTCCGGCAACACATTCTTCAGCTTTAAGCTGTCCCAAGCTTCTGGGCCCACATTCCGGCGACTGATGGAATATCTGTCCAGACACTCCCTGAAGGCTTCTTCGTCTTTTATCCTGCTCAACCAGGCGTTCTGTCTGTTTTCTAACTGTTGAGGTTGTTCCTCTCACACTTCCTAGGGGCAATTTTGGCCACTCTGGGTCAAAGCTTGTGTGGAGCTGGTCCGGGCTTTTATATTCTTGACCATTTCCCCCAGGATTAGGACCTCCCGGGGATATTGATTCATCTCCACCTACCTCTGGGTTGTGTTCCTCATCACTTTGTTCGGATTCGGCCTGGGAGTCTATCTTGCCTTTGTCTTCATTATCGAGGATCTGACTTCCACTCATATCTTCCATTATAGGATATTGTTCCTTAAGCATTCTTCCTAACCCTTTTAGCCGTTCTGCCGTGGACTTAAACTCAGCATATACGGACGCTGATTTTGCTTTAACATCAACCAGGACCGTCTCTACTTCCAACAACCCAGCTGTCATTTTTACTATGGAGTCATCTGCCATCCCCTCATTACCCCATCCCCGTAGAGACGGTGCCTGCTCCCAGACTACCAATAACCAGCAAAAATCTATTTAAGCATAAAAATTCAAAAAGAAAAAATAATATAGCACCTTCAACTGCACCACAGACTAAAACAGTTAAATGTGGTCTATTAAACATTAGGTCTCTCTCTTCTATATCCCTGTTGGTAAATGATATAATAATTGATCAACATATTGATTTATTCTGCCTTACAGAAACCTGGTTACAGCAGGATGAATATGTTAGTTTAAATGAGTCAACACCCCCGAGTCACACTAACTGTCAGAATGCTCGTAGCACGGGCCGGGGCGGAGGATTAGCAGCAATCTTCCATTCCAGCTTATTAATTAATCAAAAACCCAGACAGAGCTTTAATTCATTTGAAAGCTTGACTCTTAGTCTTGTCCATCCAAATTGGAAGTCCCAAAAACCAGTTTTATTTGTTATTATCTATCGTCCACCTGGTCGTTACTGTGAGTTTCTCTGTGAATTTTCAGACCTTTTGTCTGACTTAGTGCTTAGCTCAGATAAGATAATTATAGTGGGCAATTTTAACATCCACACAGATGCTGAGAATGACAGCCTCAACACTGCATTTAATCTATTAGACTCTATTGGCTTTGCTCAAAAAGTAAATGAGTCCACCCACCACTTTAATCATATCTTAGATCTTGTTCTGACTTATGGTATGGAAATAGAAGACTTAACAGTATTCCATGAAAACTCCCTTCTGTCTGATCATTTCTTAATAACATTTACATTTACTCTGATGGACTACCCAGCAGTGGGGAATAAGTTTCATTACACTAGAAGTCTTTCAGAAAGCGCTGTAACTAGGTTTAAGGATATGATTCCTTCTTTATGTTCTCTAATGTCATATACCAACACAGTGCAGAGTAGCTACCTAAACTCTGTAAGTGAGATAGAGTATCTCGTCAATAGTTTTACATCCTCATTGAAGACAACTTTGGATGCTGTAGCTCCTCTAAAAAAGAGAGCTTTAAATCAGAAGTGCCTGACTCCGTGGTATAACTCACAAACTCGTAGCTTAAAGCAGATAACCCGTAAGTTGGAGAGGAAATGGCATCTCACTAATTTAGAAGATCTTCACTTAGCCTGGAAAAAGAGTCTGTTGCTCTATAAAAAAGCCCTCCGTAAAGCTAGGACATCTTTCTACTCATCACTAATTGAAGAAAATAAGAACAACCCCAGGTTTCTTTTCAGCACTGTAGCCAGGCTGACAAAGAGTCAGAGCTCTATTGACCTGAGTATTCCATTAACTTTAACTAGTAATGACTTCATGACTTTCTTTGCTAACAAAATTTTAACTATTAGAGAAAAAATTACTCATAACCATCCCAAAGACATATCGTTATCTTTGGCTGCTTTCAGTGATGCCGGTATTTGGTTAGACTCTTTCTCTCCGATTGTTCTGTCTGAGTTATTTTCATTAGTTACTTCATCCAAACCATCAACATGTTTATTAGACCCCATTCCTACCAGGCTGCTCAAGGAAGCCCTACCATTATTTAATGCTTCGATCTTAAATATGATCAATCTATCTTTGTTAGTTGGCTATGTACCACAGGCTTTTAAGGTGGCAGTAATTAAACCATTACTTAAAAAGCCATCACTTGACCCAGCTATCTTAGCTAATTAGAGGCCAATCTCCAACCTTCCTTTTCTCTCAAAAATTCTTGAAAGGGTAGTTGTAAAACAGCTAACTGATCATCTGCAGAGGAATGGTCTATTTGAAGAGTTTCAGTCAGGTTTTAGAATTCATCATAGTACAGAAACAGCATTAGTGAAGGTTACAAATGATCTTCTTATGGCCTCAGACAGTGGACTCATCTCTGTGCTTGTTCTGTTAGACCTCAGTGCTGCTTTTGATACTGTTGACCATAAAATTTTATTACAGAGATTAGAGCATGCCATAGGTAATAGATTACAATTTGTTCATGTAAATGGGGAATCTTCTTCACAGACTAAAGTTAATTATGGAGTTCCACAAGGTTCTGTGCTAGGACCAATTTTATTCACTTTATACATGCTTCCCTTAGGCAGTATTATTAGACGGTATTGCTTAAATTTTCATTGTTACGCAGATGATACCCAGCTTTATCTATCCATGAAGCCAGAGGACACACACCAATTAGCTAAACTGCAGGATTGTCTTACAGACATAAAGACATGGATGACCTCTAATTTCCTGCTTTTAAACTCAGATAAAACTGAAGTTATTGTACTTGGCCCCACAAATCTTAGAAACATGGTGTCTAACCAGATCTTTACTCTGGATGGTATTACTCTGACCTCTAGTAATACTGTGAGAAATCTTGGAGTCATTTTTGATCAGGATATGTCATTCAAAGCGCATATTAAACAAATATGTAGGACTGCTTTTTTGCATTTACGCAATATCTCTAAAATCAGAAAGGTCTTGTCTCAGAGTGATGCTGAAAAACTAATTCATGCATTTATTTCCTCTAGGCTGGACTATTGTAATTCATTATTATCAGGTTGTCCTAAAAGTTCCCTAAAAAGCCTTCAGTTAATTCAAAATGCTGCAGCTAGAGTACTGACGGGGACTAGAAGGAGAGAGCATATCTCACCCATATTGGCCTCTCTTCATTGACTTCTTGTTAATTCTAGAATAGAATTTAAAATTCTTCTTCTTACTTATAAGGTTTTGAATAATCAGGTCCCATCTTATCTTAGGGACCTCGTAGTACCATATCAACCCAATAGAGCGCTTCGCTCTCAGACTGCAGGCTTACTTGTATTTCCTATGGTTTGTAAGAGTAGAATGGGAGGCAGAGCCTTCAGCTTTCAGGCTCCTCTCCTGTGGAACCAGCTCCCAATTCAGATCAGGGAGACAGACACCCTCTCTACTTTTAAGATTAGGCTTAAAACTTTCCTTTTTGCTAAAGCTTATAGTTAGGGCTGGATCAGGTGACCCTGAACCATCCCTTAGTTATGCTGCTATAGACGTAGACTGCTAGGGGTTCCCATGATGCACTGTTTCTTTCTCTTTTGCTCTGTATGCACCACTCTGCATTTAATCATTAGTGATTGATCTCTGCTCCCCTCCACAGCATGTCTTTTTCCTGGTTCTCTCCCTCAGCCCCAACCAGTCCCAGCAGAAGACTGCCCCTCCCTGAGCCTGGTTCTGCTGGAGGTTTCTTCCTGTTAAAAGGGAGTTTTTCCTTCCCACTGTAGCCAAGTGCTTGCTCACAGGGGGTCGTTTTACATAATTATTGTATGGCCTTGCCTTACAATATAAAGCGCCTTGGGGCAACTGTTTGTTGTGATTTGGCGCTATATAAAAAAAAATTGATTGATTGATTGATTGAGTCATAACTTTTCTCAGGGCTTATTAAGGTGGTGATTTGTCCTCTTTTCCACTCTTCTCCGAGAAGTTTGCACCACCATACAAGCCACTCTCTGGTCCCCATCTTGTCCTTTGGGACTGGTGGGCTCTTCAAAACGGCCAGGATCTGCCCCTCCTTATGCTTACCTGGATAGTATATCCCTAATGTGTGTATAATTCCTGCCATGTCTTCTTTGAAACGTTCCTCATCAGTTTCCACACTTTGATCTATGACATATTTCTGAACTGTTTCTGCCCAAGTATCATATCCTCGTCCATACAATACCACTCTGTGTGGCCGGAAATCCACTTCTTTTTTCCCTTCATGTTCGGATTCAGGGTTTGCTACAGGTCCTGGCTCTCCTTCAGCCATATTTTCACTGCTTGTTCTTAATACTAAACTTACTGTTTCATAATGATTGTCCTCTCTTTATTCTCTCGGTTGCTGAGATTGTCGATTCCACCACTGCTGTCTCCTTGACTTCAGCTATGGTCTTTGTCGTCTCGAGTCGTCTGCCTCTCAAAGCCTCTCTTGGCGCCTTGAGTCAGGGATGAGTGACAGACTACTTGGCTATTCAGCGCTAATTCCAGAGGTTAATTCCAGATCAGCTGCTCCTTTTCCCGCTTCTCCCCTCAGGAACCTCACGGGGTGATGATTCTATTCTCTCTTGTAGATCACCATTTTGCATGGTATACTCTCATACCTGCTTTCTTGATGATCCGATCCAGCAGGCTCCCTTGCCTGCTTCCCTTCCTCGATCCCAGCTCCCTGGGATAATTACTCCTGTTTCCTTTACTTCGTCCTTCTGGTGGTCGCCTCCAAATTTTCACCCCTCTGCAGGACAGATATGATTCAAGCCGTTACTGGACCTATACAGGCCATCAGCCGACACTCTCCACAACACTGTCTCCTTTGGTGATCTACTCAGGGGCTTTCCACCTGCCCAATGGCAAAGACTCTCCTTTGGCCAGGATTCTTCCTTGGACCCGACTACACTTTGTCAGGTCCCTGTTCGGGCGCCATGTGTCAGATCCTGCTTTTAGATACATGGCACACGCTCACGCTCCGATGAGTGTGTTTGTGTAAAACCAGCTCTCCGTCTCTGGGGTCCGACCTTCGTGTCTCTCCGGGTATTACCCGGCAGGGCTGCACAAAGGTTGTTCAAGCTGGTGGCAAGGAGATTCGTCTAGCTGCTCACTGCCTCCATCCGGACGTCCACCCCGCTGAAGCTGATCTCGCACCCCGGTCGAATAGCCTTCTCAGGAACCAGGATACGAACCGGCCACGCCCATTAACGGCAGCTCTCCTCTTATGGATCAGGGCTCTTGGAATGTTGCTAGATTTTAAATTTAGTGACTCGTACATCGAGTCCCCAGGATGTGTTATTTTCATTAAAAAACCAGACTAACCTTTTAGAGCCTTTTGATGTTGTACACCTAATAAACTTAACTTTCACACCTTAAGAAGCATCAATAATCCAATGTCCGAGCCTTAACACTTTAACTGCATGCTTGGAATTTTATTGCAGGTTTTGCAAGTGCCGATAACATAATCAACATAGATTATATGGTGATAATTTCACAACAGTAATTCAAATATAATTAGAATAATGATTGGCAGAGATTTTTTTTAATTCAATAATTCTGACTGATCTTACTTTGACTGGGACTGGATTGATTTCTTAAATTTTCCTGGGAGTGAGCGAGGAAGGTTTTCGAGGTCAAGGTCCCCAGCTCGATGAACTTGGTTTCCTCTTCATCAGCTATCAGTCGTTGGCTGACCACGATCCTTGTGTGATATTGTAATCCTTCAGCAAAGTTAATCCACATAAGATATTATTCCATCTTCAACCAACCACAAGTTGATCTAATCCATTCTGGTATGCTGTGATATTCCTTGAGAGAGAAATCGTTGAACATCCCCCACTCAAACTTAAGGCCAGTGGTTGTCCTCCATCATTCTGCTACTCCATAACTGGACGGCCTGAGTGGGCATCGTAATCTCTCTCAAACGACTCTGCACGGCTCCAATCCTCTCACTCCACGATTCCAATTGATGCTCACAAGATGGTCAAGTCTTGTGATCTCCTCGTAGCAGGGGAGTAGTGCCAACAGCACCTCTCCCTGGAAGAATAACCCCGTTTTCTGGTGTTTCAACAGGTTATATATGTTCTTGACTCTAGTCATCCTCAGATGATCTTGGTTACCATGGGGGCACTGTTGACTCAAAACCTCCTCCCTTCTCCTTCTGCTTTACTGGAAATCTCTGCAGCCCCTACCAGTAACTTATTTCTCAAGTTCCTCTTTTCTGTTAACACTTCAGCTTTTCTGAGAATTAATTCTTTTAAATCATTTCTTCAAAATCACATCAATCATTTCATTACAACTCTCTTTCACATAAAAACAATTCATATGATCATATACAAACATTTTCATTCCTTATTATTCATTTCATATTTTACCAACATCTTAATCATTTGGTCAATTGTTTCACATCAGTTTTTCTTGCCCCACTTGCGACATCTTCTTCACTTCCTCTTTTTCTCTGACTCTGCACTCTTTATGAAAAACAACTCATATAATCATTCATTTCACTTATTCGTAAAATACATCTTCTAATCAACTCTTAATTTTAACACATTACTACTTAATTTGATCATACTTGTCATGTTAGAATCATTTTTAGATATTTTCCCTCGTCTTCACCACCAAGTTCATTCCGTGGACCTCCCCATTTGCAATGGAAAAGTCCGGCATAACCTCACTTACTTCTGGAAGGTACCAAAAACTGTGCAGTTTAATTCAACAGCATGTATATTAATCCCATGGCACGTATTATACTCCAAGATGAAAACAAGCTGAGAGCAAGCTTAAAGTCATCTTTCCTGACAAGACACACACTGCTGGTATGTGCTCCCAGACCTGTCCTCCATTAAGTGGTTCTGATAATGTTCAAGTCAAATTTTAGAACATAAAATAATCCCTACCTGTCCATATGTCTCATTTCTCTGGGAATTATACAGCACACATGTGCCTCAGTGTTGAGGACTTAAATGGCTGAGGAATGCCAAAGGGATGCTCATGATTCACCTCACCGAAGCAGGTAGATGGTTACATTCAAGATATGGTTTTGTATTGTAGTGGATACAGTTACATGGGGCACCAAGGCATGGTCCCAAACTATGTTTTAAGGCACCACAGACATACTAATCACTTAGGTAAGTTAACTTACTTAGGTAACTCATGGTGACAAATGCAGCAGAGTCAAACAATTCTCAAGTAGCGAAGAAATACTGTGAGAATGCTGTGTTAAAGTTGGCAAACTCAAAACAGTCTTAAAAATGCTATTATTCCTAAAAATGGCAATTTGCCAGCATGAGATTTAAAATACAAACAAGGCACTCACTGCTCATGAAATCCACTTTAATGAGCAGTATTTCCAAATAAAATCATTTTCTCTATTTAAAAAAAGAAGTGGTCTTCAGAAGGGGGTGTCATCTTATAAACTATGGTTGTCTCATATTCTAAAGTAAATAGTTATGTTGGCCACTACAGAACAAATGTAAAGTTTTTGTATTTCCTGATATAGTTTCAATATATCTTTAAAACCTTGGTTCAACAAAGCACACTGGACCCACTCATACACTTTATTGCTAAAAAGTAAAATCCTCTGCAGTGTTGATGTGAGACACCAATGGACCAGTTGCATCTGGAAAGTACCAAAAGATATCAGCATATATGCATCTTATTGGTGCATACAACGCGCCAGCAAAAATGTGATAAATGCTCCATATTTCTGTGTGATGTTATTTTTGATGTGCCCATTCTGGCAATGTGTGTGTTCTTGTCTCCTCAGATGTCAAAGAACAAGACGAGCAGTGTCACAAGTCATTTGGCTATGATGGAGCCACATGGCACGTTGACATTCACTTCGAATCATGTGCACACAGAGATCCTGCTTGGCCTGGGGGCGAAAACGCCGCCAAAAGCTTCTGCTCTCCCCAACACACACACACACACACACCAAACACAAGGTCCTTACCGTGACTTCTCAACCAGCCTCTGGCTCCTCCTCTTGACCTGACTGGGCGCACATGTGTACAAACACACATCAACACTCAAACACAACAACGTCAATAATCAGGTTAGCGTAACTGCACATAGATTAAAAAAGTAACAAAAATAAACTCATGTTTTGTACAAGTATCCATCCATTGTCTGTTCATGCTCATTCTGTTTCCAGGTTGTGGACGGAGCTTGTCTCTATTGAGGGACAGGGAGGTGCATGTGCAAAGAATCCTTCCCACTTTTCAATTTGCCTGATCTATACATAAAGAAAACATAATTGACAACATGCATCCAATTGCAAATGAGATTCAAACCCCAAACCTCTCATGTCAGCAGTGCCAACAACTCTAACACCATGCAGTCCTACACAGATTATAGCTATACCTGTTTATAGTTATATCTACACTTTATTTTGCCCCTATGTTACCACCATAGATGATGTCATAACCTTTAGATGAAAAACACACTGACTCTCTATGCGCACACACACACACACACACACACACACACACACACACACACACATTTTTGGTGTCAAGTCAAAAGACACACACTTTCAACTTATCTTCTGTGTTGTGTCCATGGCACCAAACTGTGGTGGAACCATTTTTGTTTTCTTTTGTATGCTCATGAAAAATGTTGAGCTTTTGTTTGTTTTTTAAGAAAATAATGAAGTATTAGGGTTAGATTTAGGATAAGATGAGAGTGAAGCAAAGCTTAGGGTTTGATTAACATCTTCAGTGATTCACAAGGTTTATGAGGAAGTCTGTTTAGGTGAAGTGTGTCCTTTCAGGTTATAGTTTCCATCCTTGTGATGATGGAAACTTTTCAAGCTACCATCAGGCCAGCACCAGGATCTAGCTAGGCCCTAACTTCAGCGGCAGCTGACCGAGCAGCTCTACGCACAGACAGGGCTAACACTGAGTTTTGTTAGCTCAAACTTGTGATCTGAAAGTACATTCTGGTCTGAAAGTACAAATAAACTCTGGGCATAAGGGCAGAAGTGAGACCATGCCACCTATCAGTGATATGGAGGAGATCAAACGATCGTTGAACTTTATGTCTGGTGAGTTAGCACAGCTAACGTCACAACAACAGAGCTTGCTCAAACTTCTGGATGAAGTAACAACACTGAAAACTATGATCAGAGAAAGGGACCGACAGATATCTACACTGGGGCAAGTGTTGATGAATTGTAGCACTATACAAGAGCAGACAAATTGGTGATTACTGGGCTCGAAAAGCAACACCATTCCTACGCCACAGGGCGAAAGCTAACATGGAGACTACAGAGGACGCTCTGAGGGAAGTGCTGCTGTCGCTGGAGCAACAGGTTGTGGACTTCTTAAACAGTAAACACAAGCATTGGCAAGGAAGTATTATCTGTTTGGCACACAGATAAATCAAGGCCTTCTATCGTCATTGGCTTTATTAGCAGGAAGCAGAGGAGTAATGTTTAAATGCAAGCAAGAAATCTGAAAGGAACAAACATGTATATAAATATACACCTCACAAAAGGAAAATGGAGTTCTCGCAAGGGAGGCAAGGATGCTAAGAAAGCAGAAGAAGATCACTGGGACTTTGACACAGAACAGGTATGTTGTTCCATGTCAGGATCAAGATAGATCTGCTAAACTGATAAAAGACATGAAAGAACCCGAGAGGTTTAAATCTGGACAATAACAGCTTGGAGTGAAGTAAAGACCGCTACTGGGATGGACTGGCATGGCTGTCGAGCAGATATCTGGTTGGAAAGACACAGATACATATATAAATCATACATACATAGACACAAATGATGACAGAATTTATGATATAGAAAAAAAATAAAAAATGGCGAATGCCACTTGCTTTGGAAGGTTGAAAATGAGTGTGATTACTATACGGTTCAACAATATAATGCTGAAATTGGCAAAAATGAGGCCAAAGCACTGTCAAATTATTCACTTCAATAGTCAAAGTCTGAACTGTAATTTAGAGAAAATAAATGAGCATTTGAGTCAAGTAAACAGAAATTTTTAAGTGATTGCAATCACAGAAACCTGGTTGAAGGACAATGATATCAGTGATGTTCAGATAGAAGTGTACAATATGTTTGATTCAAATAGAATAAACGTAAAATGTAAAGTTGTCAAACAGAAAACCTTTACTGTGAATAATGTGATGGAAATTCTAACTGCAGAAATTTACAATGAAAAGAGTAAGGAGATTAAAGTAAGTTGTGTTTATAGAGCGCCTGGGTCTTGTGTGAATTTATTCACAGACAGGATACAATAGATAATGGGCAAAAAATCAATAACAAATCAGTGTTTCTGTGTGGGGACTTCAACACAGATTTGTGAATCTCTACTGCAAACGAATTTATGAAAAGTACTGGTTTAAACCCTATGATAACCAAGCCAACTAGGGTTACCACACACGTGTTTAACAATTTAATGTGTGATATTTTTATGACAGATGTGGCCGATTATCTCCCTGTATTTGTAATTTATAAAAAAGCAGAATACACAATTGCCCAGGACGACGGTGAAATATTTGTAAGAGACAGATTAAGCAAGCAGTAGAAGCATTTAGAAAAGCTTTGGGAAAACAGAATTAGTGTATACTGATAATGTTGATACTTCATACAATATGAACATACTTGGCAGTCTTTACGACAAACACTGTAAAAGAATAAAAATAAGTGCTCAAGTAAAAAAAAAAAAAAAAAACACATTGTTAACAGCCCATGGATGACAAATGGGATGAAAAATGCTTGCAAGAAAAAAAAAAAAAACACAACTGTCTTTGTAGAATATTTTTTTTAAATCAGAACAAAAGATGAAGTTAGGTATAAAAATAAAAAAAACTATTAAGAATTATAAGAAGACAAAAGAAGGATTATTATTGTAAATTGTTAGAGCAAAATAAAGAAAGCACAAAAGCTACATGGGGTGTACAACCCCAATTCCAATAAAGTTGGGACATTGTGTAAAATGTAAATAAAAACAGAATACAATGATTTGCAAATCCTCTTAACCTATATTCAATTGAATACATCACAAAGAGAAGATATTTAATGTTCAAACTGATGAACTTTCTACATGTAAGCAGCAAGGCTGAAAACCAACATTGAATGCCCGTGACTTTCTATCCCTCAGGCGGCACTGCATTAAAAACCGACATCATTGTGTAAAGGATCTTACTGCATGGGCTCAGGAACACTTCAGAAAACCACTGTCAGTTAACACAGTTCGTCACTACATCTACAATTGCAAGTTAAAATTCTGCCATGCAAAGTGAAAGCCATACATCAACAACATCCAGAAACACCACCGCCTTCTCTGGGCCCGAGCTCATCTGAAATGGACAGACGCAACGTGGAAAAGTGTGCTGTGTTCTGGCGAGTCCACATTTCAAATTGTTTTTGGAAATCATGGACGTCGTGTCCTCCGGACAAAAGAGAAAAAAGACCATCCAGATTGTTACCAGCGCAAAGTTCAAAAGCCAGCATCTGTGATGGTAAGGGGGTGTGTTAGTGCCCATGGTATGGGCAACTTACGCGTCTGTGATGGCACCATCAATGCTGAAAGGTACATCCAGGTTTTGGAGGAACACATGCTGGCATCCAAGCAATGTCTTTTTCAGGGACGTCCCTGCTTATTTCAGCAAGACAATGCCAAGCCACATTCTGCAGGTGTTACAACAGTAAAAGAGTGCGGGTACTAGACTGGCCTGCCTGCAGTCCAGATGTGTCACCCATTGAAAATGTGTGGCGCATTATGAAGCGCAAAATACAACAACGGAGACCCTGGACTGTTGAACAACTGAAGTCGTACATCAAGCAAGAATGGGAAAGAATTCCACCTACAAAGCTTCAACAATTACTGTCCTCAGTTCCCAAATGCTTATTGAGTGTTGTTAGAAGGAAAGGTGATGTAACACAGTGGTAAACATACCACTGTCCCAGCTTTTTTGATACGTGTTGAAGGCATCCATTTCAAAATGAGCAAATATTTGCACAAAAACAAAGTTTATGAGTTTGAACATTAAATATCTTGTCTTTGTGGTGTATTCAATTGAATATAGGTTGAAGAGGATTTGCAAATCACTGTATTCTGTTTTTATTTACATTTTACAAATGTACAAAAGTAAAAAAAAATGACAATACTGGCTCAAAAAATGTCTTTAGTATAAGTAGAAATACAGGTTTACATAAGGAAATGTGTTCATTAGTGATAGCTGCCGGGCTCCTATAATTAATTTTTTAAAATAGATTTTTGGCATGTGATATGATTCAGAATCATCCTGTCTGCATCACAATGCATTTAAAGATTTTTTTTTTTTTTGCCCACCTCTACTAGGAGTACATCCTGATTTTTTTCTTCTTCATTTCAACTCCTTTGTGGTGCACAGAGGCAGTAACTGTGTCTCTGACCAAATTCTGAAGGACCCAAACTACTACCTTTAAGATGTAACATCAGTTTTGCACAGTTTTGACCCCTTTAACACAAATACACATAGAACAGGCAAGTATCATGTGTTCTCTTTCCATCTACTTCTCAAAAGATTTATCCCCTGTTCTGGTCTCAACCTCATTTTCTCTCAATTCCTCTCCCCCCCTCCCACCCTCATCTCCCCCTTTCAGAAATTTCACAGAAAATAGCTGAAGGCCAGATTAGAGGTTGGCTGCCTCTTTGCGTTACCAGCAAAGATAAATATTCCCAGGATGACTCCCATCGCCTGGAGGATGTTTATGTGTGTTACATGCTGCCCCGGCTCCTCAAAACACACACTTGTGCACAGTGACACACTTATGTGAGCACATGTGCAGATTCAAAACACACACAGAGCTGCGTTTCCTCGTTGCTCAGCGTGAGATGGTACGCTGAGCACAAGAGATCATCCCTCTGCATCGCCGTCACCTGTTGCCCTGCAACACGCCTTTGTTGGTTTGGGGTGTGCACGCCAAGCAACAAATTCCAGCACATGCTGTTGTGCGCACTGGCACGAATACTAAGAGCCAATGGTCAAAATGCTTCCTCAAATCTGAAATCAGACAAACAACTCAAGCTAAAAGACTAAATCATGCATGGCTGTTTACAATATTACATTGATAAAATTTGAGGTTTTGTTCTCTCAACTGGCTTTTTGAAACTCTGGACCAAATAAACTGTTTGCTTCACAGAGCATTTTGATGCTTCAGAATGCTCAAACCAGGAAATTAAAAACAACTGCATTGATGATTCAGTGTTACAAAATGCTCAAAAAGAATAAGGGGCCAAAGTACTTAAAAGAATGAATGATTCAAGCATTAAATGAAACAATCGTATTTTACTGTTTCAGAAATGTTCAAAACAGTAAAATAATTGCTTTAACAATTAATTTTTACAAGCTGCATCACAAAACAATTCACTTTTCATAGCACTTACATGAATAAATCACTGTATAGATCATGAATCAATGATTGCAGCATTTGAAACTCTGAATGAACCAATTGTTTTTGAAGGGGATTTTCACAAAAGCTTGTCACTATAATTCACTATTTCATATTACTTGAAACAGTAAAGAACCTGTGCTTTGTGAGTATCCATTTTTCCCCAAAAGCTTGAAACAGGAAAGAAAATATTGCTTCACAAAACAGTTTGCTTTTCAAAGCACTTTAGGCAGTAAATGAAACATTGACTTGAAAGCATGATTTGCTGTTTGCATTAACTAAATGAAACTAATTCTTTCACAAAGCAATATATTGTTTCACAAGTGCTTAAAAACAGAAAACGATATCACTGCTCCAAACTTTTTTTGTCTTCAAAATTATAGAAAATGTAAAATGAACCAAGTACTTACACCTCAGGATTCTCTGGATGCAGACTTGCTTTATCCCCCAAATACCAGTATCCCTTCATAAATCTGTAATCAATCTCAAAGATCAGTATGAAGTCTGATTAAAGTATATTTACCCCCATCTGTGGCCAATTTCAGGAGTGACGTGTCAATGGAGCTGAAGGCCACAACTCCATTCAGTGCTTGTTCACTCACCCATAATGTGGTGTTACATTTCTAAAACATGCTAAAGTTGTACTTCATGTCAGATATGCAGTCTATTTTCAAAGGGTCCTTCTTCCTTCCTTGGCATTTCTGGGTAGATTTGATTATGCCAATAATCCATTACTAACTTTTCTTCTTTTGTGAACTTTAAGGGAAACCTGTTAACACATTATCGCCACCACATGGACAGGAGTGTGTACTACTACCATGTTTTCTTCTGTCTTCCCACACATTTAACTGATATATAGTTGTCAGAATTAACATAATCAATCCCCCCCCCCCCCCCCCCACCAACATTAAGGAACATCTTAGATTACAGGTATTTTTTTTTTTTAAATGTATTGCAGAGCTGTATAATTGTCAAGCATATACACGAGGTGTATTTGTAGTGTGTCCTGTGCAGCCGTATCATCTGGGGAAATACTCGTATAAGTATTGGATTTGGACTCGGTATTGGCAGAAAATCTTAAATGACAAAAAAAAAAATTATTGGAACATTCCAAAAGGTTTCAGAGAGGTCAACAGGCTATAGAGTTTTTGCATGTCATACTCTAACCCAGGATGTCCACTTCTGTCCTAACATTTGAAGTCAATCTCAAAACATGCCTGTATTCTACCGTTTATAATTTGTGCCTGCCTTAAAATGGATTTTCAATGAACCCATTGCTGTTGTATGATGTTTCTTGTTTAGTTTTAATCTGCTCAAATGGTTGTAATTTTAGAACTCATGTCTTTGGTTAAATAGTACAGCACTTTTCAAATTGAATGTATTCATAAATGAAACAATTTTTTAATATTATCGTGAAGAAGTCATCTTGATAAAATGCTCAAAACAGTAAACAAAGCAACTGCTTCACAAAAATAATTTACTTTTCAAAGCACTTGAAAGAGTAAATGAAGCAATTACTTTAGCGTTGACAATTAAAACATGGCAGGAGACCCCAACGTAGAGAACCACAAAGTCAGACAGGAACAAGTCTTTATTAACAATCTATGAGAAATAGAACAGTCCACAGTAGCAAATGAGCATTCCAGTTAACAGGTGAGTAGCCAGAGTAATCAAATGTGCCAAAGTGTCTATAAAGGGTCAAGCAAGATGCCAGTCCGGGAGCTACATGAATTGTCCAAAAACACAAGAAATCAGTGAATCAGGCACTGGTGTCCAAACCAACACGCAAACTTAAAAACCACAAAGAAAATCACAGGCATCAACAAGTAAAAATCAAGCACAGAGAAAACTATGCTAGAAGACTGGCATGAATATTAGACATGCAGGCAATGAATGAGACAGCAATGAGAGTTTAAATACACAAGAGAGTAGTTAGAGTAACGAGGAACAGCTGAGGGGAAAAACAGGCAGCATGCTACAGAAATGCACTAGGAGCAGGAATGTCAAAATAAAAGCATCACAGGAACTGACCCAAAATGCCAACAGCGACATTCAGAAAATGATGGCCTGTTATGAAACACTCTAATTGCTGTATTAAATTAAACAATTTCTTCACCAAAAAAAAAAAAAAAAACATGTTCAAAGCACTATGATGGAGACATCCTGTGAGTGAGGGTCCCCAGTTCCTCAGTAAACTGCAGACAGCATCCCACTATATAGCCTACTGTATGAATTTTGACCATGTTTGTTTGTGGAGCAGGTATGTCAGAAGGTTAAGGGGTTGGGCTACCAATATGCACACCTGGGTTTGATTCCCCATCAGGCTACCTGTCTGTGTTCCTGTACATTAGTCCACCCAGCCAAATGGATACCAATCTTGGCAAGAGAAGTAACCTGTGACGTACTCGTGTCCCGTCCAGTTTGGAGTCGTTGACGCTCATCTGTTTCATACTATTCAAACAAAACCATCAGAATTAAAATTTTTCAGAAACTGCAGGAAAATAAGCATTTGGGTGAATTTTATTATTTTCCAAAGAACTAGTCTATGTTAACAACAAAACTCAACAATTTTGTGAAGACGAATTGTGAACAGTCTTTAAATGAATCAAACAAAACCATCAGAATTAAAATCAGAAACTGGAAGAGAAAATGTGTTGTGATGAATTTCATTATTTTCACCGTAATTTAAAAATTCAAAATTCTGTGAGGAAGAATCATCTATAACCTAGACCTTAGATTAGGCAAAAGGGAAAAAAATCCATTTATAAGTGAAGAAGGAAAAAACATTACGGATAAGCACCAGTATTAATGGGCCTCAAGGGTTATATAGGACTTACTTCTTTATAGTGGTTTTGCTGAGAGTCGTGCAACACTCCTGATTTCCAACTTTTTCATCAAAATTTGCTTTTGATTTGGTGAAATGGTGGTTGTTGTTTTGATTGTTTTGTTTGTTTTGTTTTAACTGCAGATTATACATTAATTAAAACTCATTCCTAGATTTGCATCCAAATATATACTATGAAAAACTTAACACATTCTCTGTGTAAAATAGTTCTACTAGGTGTCATAATATACATCTTTGAACGTATTATGTATACATAATATACATAATATGAATGTTTATGAGTTAAATATACAAATATTTCATGAAGCGAAAGATGGAACGTATCATTCAATGAGGCGAAGGTACGTTCCATCTTTCATCAAATTAAATATTCATTCCATTGAAAGAATGAAAAAAACATTCATTGTTTGTTTTATGTAATGGCGAAAATAGATCCTTGTCATTTGATATTTTATTAACTTATAAACAACAGAAAAGGGACTGCTTGACATCAACTGTCCAACATGAACTTTAAATAGGAGTCCAAAATTGTTCTCAGTCAACTTGCAAAAACCAATTCGGACAATGTAGTCCGTAATGCCGTTGTTGTGCCGAATTCAGTACAGACTGCCGTCTGCTTTCCTCAGTCCACCGAAAAATCACGTCAAAAATTTGTCCAGCTTTTTATCCTAACTTCCTCCTCTTCATCCTAAACTCTTCGTGCCTACAGATGGTTCACAGTTTGTTGCATTTTTTGTGTGTTATTAGAATTAGCACTGTCAGTTAGCTCCTTCAAATCGTCGTCCGCCAGCAAAACAAACTCCGCCATGTTTAGCTAAACGCCACCCCCTGGTAGTGCGCGAAGTGGTCAGGAATACAATAGCACATTTCTTATAGTACCAAAATTGCACGCTAAAAAGAACTATTGCATGGTCAATGAAACACAATGGCAAATGGTGCCAATAATCCATGTCACATGACATACAAGCCACCAATCAAATGACAAGGATCCACTTAGCCATTAAATAAAAATTCATGTTTTGAGGTAGATGCATGATGCATGCAGTTTATTTTACCTGAAAAACAGAAATTCCATGAAAACAGACTTCCATGACCTTAGAAAGGGAAACACTGTGCAAAATGGCAAAATACTGTACAATACTTTGATTCTAGAAATGTTAATGACCTGCAGTGCTTTTTTCTTACAGTCATGTGCATGCAGCACATGCAGATATTTCTTATGATGTCTGGGATCTCCAGGAAGGGAATCTGCCCCATAACCCTGCTGTTCTAATGTCAGCCCAAGCTCAGCCAACATGTTTATTATGGCAACTTCCCAGTGAGATAATTACACTGAACACAAAGAATAAAAATTAAAAATTAAACTGCGCAACTCAGTGGGAGAAACCAGATAATTAAAACTGGCTTTTCAATTCCCAGTGGGATCTGACCTTTGTGACTCCAGAGACGGAAGACAAAAGTGCTTCACTGTTTTCTGACGAGTGTGAAGGTGTCATGATTAAATCCTCCCTGTTAGAGTGTCTTAAAGTAACATTCTGAATTCCCACCATCCCTGCTTCTGCTGCACGGTTGTTCGCTTATAATCTGTGACCCGACCAGAAAAAAAAAATCCTTGTGTAATTTCAAGTCTCTGATACTGTCGTCATGATAACTCACACAAATGATCAGATTTAGTGTTTAAAATAAAGCTGTGGAATAACAGGAAAAAAGGGGCGCACAGGTGACTGTGACCAAGGATACAGTTGAAGTTCTGTAAGGAAACTAATTTCAAAAGGGCATTTGGGGGAAATTGGAATCATGTGGAGATTAGAACAGTTAAGAACATGCTCCATGTTCGAGGTAAAGTGAAGCAAAAGGACACAGGGATGAGGAAATGGGGGCCGCGCTGTAGCTCGCGGCTGCACTGATCTGTGAACAGAGGAAGTGGACTTAAGTTGTAAGCTCAACTTCTCTGCAGAGCTAATTAGCCCATTTCCCCTTGGATATTTAAATTCATCTGCAATTAATCAGTCAACACTGATTGGTTCTTCTGTTTTCTTCCAGTATATATTGAATTTATTGCCTCAATCCATGAGGTTTTAGTTTCACCATTTTGTTTATTGGCTTGTTTACTGCTTTATTCAGACGAGCAGAAATACCAATTGGTTAAAATGCATAATGCAAAAGATTTAAAAATGAATAAATAAATGTGATCATATTATATTCATCAGAGAATGAACTGCTTTAATAAGACTGTAAATACTGGCCATGCGTGCTTTTAATGTTTTGTGGAAACACAATGGTTATTGTCATCATCTTTGAATGTGCTGTGGCTCAGTACTCAGTACTACAGTGTATCCAGAAAGTATTCACAGTGCTTCACTTTTTCCACATTTTGTTTTGTTACAGCTTTATTCCAAAATGGAGTAAACTTGTTTTTCTTTTTTTTTTCCTCAAAATTATGCTCACAGCATCCCATAATGAAAACATGAAAACAGCTTTTTTTTTTGTTTTTTTGTTTTGTTTTGTTTTTTTGTTTGTTTTTTTTTTTTGCAAATTTATTAAAAATAAAAAGCTAAGAAATTACATGTACACAAGTATTCACACCCTTTCCTCAATACTTTGTTGGTGCACCTTTTGTTGTGTGGGCCGCTGAAGAGGAGGTACTGCTGGCCCACCACCACCAGATGGCGCCCTGCTTGGAGTGCGGGCTTCAAGCACGAGAGGGTGCCGGAGCCACTGGGAGTGACAGCTGTCACTCTTCATCAGCACCAGCTGTCACTCAGCCAACTCATCACCATCTCCATAAAGGCCGGACTGCGACTCCACCTCCTCGCCGAGAAATCAACTACCAATCAGGTAATTTTCTCTGCTGACTTAACTTCGAGTATTGGTCTGATCTCTTTTTGCAGCCGTTTTCCTGGGACGGATACCCTGTCTGCGGAGTTGGCGTTTGGTGTGGACTGCGACAGCTTCGCCTCACACCCCACCCAGATAAGTGGTTATCTCAGGAGCTGCACGAGTTTGTGATTGGAGGTGGAGGTTCTCCCTCCTTTACTGAATACAGACTGTGGGATTACTGAGTGTGCGACCTCACACTCATCTGGACTGTCTCTGTTCTCTGCCAGCAGTACCGGGTCTGACTACTGAAGACGGCGGCCACCTGGGGCGCAGGGCTTGGCGGCTCCGGTGTTCTTCAGCTCCGTTGGCGGTGGAAGCTGTGTGGATCCGGCTTTTCTCTCGCCAGGCGTCTTCTATCGTCGAGCCTGCCCAGACGTCACCTGGTGTATGATTGACAGTCACTGTATTGTTATTGTCTGTACATCGTTGTGTGATTCACATTAAATTGTTACTTTTTGGCTTATCCATTGTCCGTTCATTAACACCCCCTGTTGTGGGTCCGTGTCACGACACTTTCACAACACCTTTGGCAGCAATTACAGCCTCAGGTCTTCAACAATATGTTGCCACAAGCTTGGTGAACCTATCTTTGGGCAGTTTTGCCCATTCCTCATTGTAGAACCTCTCAAGCTCCATCAGGTTGGATGGGGAGCATTGGTGCACAGCCATTTTCAGATCTCTCCAGAGATGTTCAGTCAGATTCGGGTCTGGGCTCTGGCTGGGCCACTCAAGGACATTCACAGAGTTGTCCTGAAGCCACTCCTTTGATATCTTGGCTGTGTGCTTAGGGTCATTGTCCTGCTGAAAGATGGACAGTCGCCCAAGTTTGAGGTCAAGAGCACTCTGGAGCAGGTTTACATCCAGGATGTGTCTGTATATTGCTGCATTCTGTGAAGTCCTGTCTTTTTTTTTTTTAGCATTTTATTACTAATCTGTAATAATATGGTTTTGTTGTTTGGTTAATTCTACAACCAGATCATCTAAGACGTGTGTGCACCGGTATTTGCACTGAGGGAAATTCTAGCATTTGCAGCAGCTATTGCAAGCTTCAAGACATTACGTCATTAATCCACAATTACCAAGGAACTAAGCAGGTCATGTATTTTAATGCCCACACCAAAGCAAAATCATTGAAAACCACCAATCAGCCCCCCAAAATTTTATGTAATAAACACCAGACGTTTGCTTGTTGGTAGAGCTTAGTAAGTTGCTAAAGGTGTTAGCATTTGTTGTAGCTATTAGTAGCTTGAGGACATTAGGTTGAGTCAATCCATGATTACCAAGGAAATCATTTTTAATGACCACAGCAAAGCAAAATCAATTTGAGAACCACCACTCAGCCCCCAAAAATAAAACATCAAAAACCAGTTTAGTATGTTAACTGAGCTTGTCAGTGTTCAGTAGGGTTGAGCTGGATACTCGTTTCAGATGAGTATCCAGTACGGATAAAGCATTTTTGACAAGCACGAGCATGATATGAGTAAAACTCGTCAATATCTGTGCTTGTGCTGAAGGAAAATCCTGATTGGCTAACTAACTGTCTTCACACTCTGTGATTGGCCAGTCACTCACAGTGCCCATCCCTTCCTACACAGACACATCTCTGCAGCCTCTCGCGCACACACACACAGACAGGAACTGATCTCTGTGCTTGGCTTGATTCTACCTCACGTTGCTCTCTTAGCACTCCTTTGGTTTTCTTCAATTCACCTCTGTTTTGGTTTGTATGGTATTTAAAGTTACTTGGTGAACTTGTTTCGTAACGTACGCGGCGCATTTGACAAGACAGAGCTGAAAACGGCTTGTGTTGTGTCGGTCACTGCCTCCACTCTGGTCTGTTTTATGTTGTTGTTGTTGTTGTTTTTAAGGACTTGGCCTTGGGTTCGGCCTTAGTGTTTTGGCCTTGAGGCTTTAAAGCCTTTGTCATCTCAAGAAAATTCAAGGAATATGGAATTTTGCCATTTTAAAATGCAATTAAGAAAAAAAAACTTTACAATACAGAACACAACTTTTACTGGAAAAACCTGCTGTTCTTGAAGTTACCTTCTATACCAGGGCTATTCAACTCATTCCAGAAAGGAGGGTGCAGGTTTTCTTTGACCACCCACTCCACCAGGTGATACTTTGAGCAAGTGGAATCAGTTAATCAGTGAAATCATCTGGAGGAGTGGGTGGCTGCAAAGAAAACCTGCACCCTCTCTGCCCTTTCTGGAGCGAGTTGAATACTCCTGTTCTATACCATGTTTTCAGTATACAACTCTATGTTCTTTGTCTGTTTTTGTGTGATCCTCTGCCTTGAGAGGTTATAGCCTTGGCTTTGAGGGGTCAAACCATTAGCCTGGCCTTGTGAGGTCTAAGCCTTGGCCTAGGTCTTGGGAACCAAAGCCTTGGCCTGGGATTTGAGTGGGTCAAATCCTCATCTGAGACATGGGAACCAAAGCCTTGGCCTGGGACTTGAGGAGTCACATCCTTAGCTGAGACTTGGGAATCAAAGCCTTGGCCTGGGTCTTGAGGGGTCACATCCTTAGCTGAGACTTGGAAATCAAACCTTTGGCCTGGGACTTGAGGAGTCAATGCTTCGACTTTGGCTTTAAGGGGTCAAACCATGGCTTGAGCCTTGAAGTTTGGCACCTGGTTGAAGCTATTAAATATAAGTGAGGATCAACAAAAGGGTTTTTGTTTGTTTGATTTTTAAACATTGAAATGTTTTTGGTACTCCACAGTCTGATAAATGCTCATGCCAACCTGAGGAAATAAGCATCTTGAAAAATGAAAATATAAGAAAAAGTACTTTAAACCAGCAGATGTTTGTTTTTTGTTTTTTTTTAAGTGAACAAATTAAAAGAGGATGCTGCATTATTTAAAAAGACATCTGAACATCATTTGTGTTTTTATCAGATTGGGGTGAACACAGCTGCTGTTATGTTCTTTAGCAAACAGCTGCGCTTTAAGTGAAGCATTTGGTAGAGAAGAGAAAATGATGAGACGTGTCAGAACAAGATGTTTTCAAGCTGCACATTTTTCTTGCTGGTAGAGACTTCTCTGTGTTTGGACAAAGTTTTGAAATGTACACACAGGCTGAGGTGTGTAACTACAGAGAGCTCTTATTCACACTGACCCCATGCATAGCCCGCTAACAACAAACACGCAACATTAGCAACATTTCATTTCTGAAAATAACTCATGAAGCACAATAAATCTCACGTAGAATATGCTGTTAACATGAAATCATTTTTTGTTTGTTTTTTTATATGAAATGATGACTTTAAAATGTGAGCTTGCAATGCTGTATCAAGTAATTTGTGTAATGTAATTTCATACATTTCTTTCTTCAAACAAAAAGGTTGTAGAAATCGCGAGACAATAAGGGATAGTAGACATGTTACATGTTAGCTGCTACACTAGCTTCTCCGATGGAAGCGCTATGTGTTTGGTAGCTGTAGCTAGCTAAATACGTTTAGCAGTTCCACATTGTGTGCTTCCTATATGCATGACGCAAAGGCAAGCATGGTGGCTGTAAACAAAGAATAGTTGTGAATGTGGGATTCTTCATTTCTTACTGCATTTAGAAACTATTTTAACCATTTAACAATGATTTATGGAGTGCACTGTGGTATCTGAAACCTTGCTGTTACTATGGAGAGTGTAATAGCCACTTTTTCAAATCATCATCCTCCATATTGTTACACAAGGCAATCAGTGTTCATAAATGCCATACATGTGAAAATAGTATCATCAGTAATTCTTTATCTATGTCAGACTTTAACAATAAGGTCCACACTTTCTGTGACTTCCTGGATTCAGCCATCAGAAGTGTATCTGTTTGTGGTGACAGTGTTGAACTTGTAGAGGCATAGGTATATTTCGGCAGTGGTATTCATGTGTCTGGCTGCTCAGCGTTTGAGATTGAGAGAAGCGCAGAAAGAGCTCACTGACTCATGAGGTTGCTGGACAGAGGTGTTTGGCGATGCTGAAATATTTGCAGGAGAATGAAGGTCGAAGTTTTAGGATCTTGGTACTTCCTGTCTTACTGTATGGTTTGCAGATATGGATGCTAACCAGTAACCTAAGGCAATGACTGAATGTCTTTGGTGCAAGGTTTCTTTAGAGGCTCATTAAATATCGCTGAAATAATTTTTGCATCAAACGGGAGGTTACCACTCATTTGATACAATTTCTTCCAGCCGTGCCATAGACCATAGCCCATAGACCATAGGCTTTTGTTTGTTTGTTGTTTTTAGTTTTCCCCTTATTTAAATGTTGCAATATTCAAATATGACTTACATTAGTGGGTTTATGATGCCCATGCATGGTGCACTCAGCGATTAATATCCGTGCATCAAACTACAATAACTTGGAATTGAAAACTTACTGACATATAGAGGAGATCAAGTGCCCAGAGGAGGATGAGATACAGCAGAAGGCACTCAAATGCTTCACCTCAGGGAGCTGTGGTGGATAACTGCTGCTTCCACCTGCATGTTTTAATACTTTGTGCATTGAATGCTTTCCTCACCAGAAAACCTCTCGCTTCCAAGCTCACTATCAATGCAATGTGCCAGTTACTATTGCGCCTGTCTCTTAAAGGCAATGATTTAATTCAATTTATTTTCATTTATATAGCGCCAAATCACAACAAAGCTGCATCAAGGCGAATCACACAAGTACGGTCTAACCTTAACAACCAGTGAGAGGTGACAATCTGGTTGGTTGATTTCATATTATGCCCCAAACACATAATAACTACCATACTCGCGCATCAGAGTGTCCAGGGCGTTCCTTGCAAAATTTTTCCTGAAGAATGGGGTGGGCTGATGCACGAGCACAGCCAATATTACATTTGTAGGAATGCTCATTTCAATAAAATGTCTGATTTCATCACAATTATATATATATATATATATATATATATATATATATATATATATATATATATATATATATATATAGTGTGCGTGCTCAAAACTTTGAGCGAGCATCAGACAGAGAACTTTCCTAATGGTTGCAAGTTTGTTTTATCCTTTACGTGTTCTAAGCTTGCTGATAATTTCCGATGATGATAATGCAGTCGATGATAAGATGATTTCTCACATCGGCAGCAGAAAAATCATCACAGCAGAATTCCATCTGTAGAGGCCAACTACAGATGACATGAGGCGTTGTTATTTTTCAATCTTCTGTTCGTGTCCAGAAGCGCTGTAAACCAGCAGTCAGTCCACTCATTCCGCCAGTGTCCAAAATCCACCGAAAACTGACGCATTAGATGATTTTTGCTACTAGATAAGTTATTAATTAAATCTGTTCTAATCATTTTACTTAATCCATCACAGTGTGAGTTGCAACTCACAGACTGCAAATTTTCAAATTTAAGTCATTGTCATGTGACAACTACCAGCACACATTGATGACATCGTCTCAGTCAAGACGCCGAAAAGAAGAGACAAAAAAATCGAGAAAACTCATTATTTCTTTGCTTTTTAACAATGTGTTGCGGTCATGAAAATTTATTTTAGGGTGGGCTTTTAATAATCTTTAATAAAAATAAATTCATTTAGGATGGGCGTTTAACCAGCTTTCTTCAAAAAAAGGAGTTGTCCTTGGTTAGGGGCAGTCTAGCATGCAGAGATGATAATTAAATGACTAAGCACAACCTCTTTGCACACTTCTCTCTTCTTTGCGCTGTGATTACACACATGTAAATAGAAAAATGGAGTTGGATGCACTCCAAATGCACTTGTGCTGTGCACTTTAAACCACGCAAAAGATAGTCAAGATAGGGCCCTCAGTGTTTCATACCATCCTCATCCACACACACATGTATATACAGGTGCTCTCACGTTGCCAGACTGACACTGTTTGATGAACAATACTTGTGCCCATAAATCAAAAACACATTTGCCAACATCTTGACAGGTCCTTGCTTTTCAATACGAATGATGAAATACACCAGGAACATCCTGCATCTTGTGGCCTGTATTGGCAAAGAGTTGCTTATTTTACGATGAAAAAAAGAATGTTTCCATTGGGAAAGATGTTTATACAAATTAATTTTCCCTTACCATCTCCGTTTGGCATCCGACAGAGGATGAGAAAGTGGAAGGTGTGAATGATAAACACAACATGTGATGGAAATATCTGAAAGAGCATCGGCGTCTCTGGATGAAAAAGAATTGTTAAGTGTGACACAATCGCATATCAGCGACCCATCAGATAACATACAGCAGCGGTTATCTGAGAATAAACATGCTTTATCTTTTATCGCCACACCTGTGATATTACTTATTTTGATTTTTTCTTTTGCCTTTTATGCTTTCTTCTTTTGTTATGCCATTTCATCCAGCAGTGGCTACATCAGCAAGACCGCTGTGCACGAATGTCACAACTTAACAGCTGTGTTACACAACACAATAGGAGTAGGCAACAGAATGTAAGTGGGGGGAGAGGATAGTAAGCCACCCCCCACTTCCACAGGACACTTGGAAAATAACAAACACTTTTATTTCTTACACACAAAATAAACAGATTTGTCTCCCAAGGTCTTAAAATTAACACCCACATTCTTGGAAGTCATTACAGCCACACATGCTCTCTGTTACGGTTTTGCACCATGTGTTATGTGTCGGACGCAGCTCGGAGAACCGACCAGCGTTTGAAGGACCCAGTATGAAATAAGCAGAGCACGGTACAAAGGCTAACTGAATTTAATACATAACAGTGAAAATGTAATAACAAAAAGGTGCGGCCTGGCGTGGTGCGCTCCCAGCAGCGCTAACGGTCCAGAGCCAGAAGCTGTTTCGGACCCAAGGACCCCGCTGACACCCCCCAGGTGGCCGCAACAACCGAGTCTGTGAAAGAAGGAACCATTATGTGAGTCCACACTCTACACACAGAACACTTAAAGGTGTACAAACAGCAAACACTTCCTGGCTTGATTACTGATCAGCTTCCCAACCTGCAGGCATGGAACATCCAGTTCACAAAACTCCACCGCAGTGGAAGCTGATACATGACTAACATACAGCTCAATACAATAAGGTGTGAGGGACACCACATTTACTGACTGTATAAATGTTAGTCACAAAATCCAACGTACCTCAGGAAGTGTGCTGACGAGCGTGAGACCTCACCCCCTCCTCTTTCACAGACCGTGCATCAAACCTGGACATTCTCAGCGTCCGCTGCTGATGAGATGGCTCCCGAGACGACGATCTCACCCGTCTGGTCACAAGGTCGAGTCTCTGGCAAATACACACTGTGCACTCCAGTCTTAAATGCCAACATGCTCCAATCCATCCAGATGCACCTCAGCTGTGAGTCCTGACGAGTCGCAGGTGATCAGGGTGAGGTCCTGACAGCCTCAGCAACACAGCCACTCAGTCCCAAATGCACGCCACCTGGGAGGAAAACAAAAAGACAAATAAACCGGCAGCCAGGCCCCCCCCAGCCATATAACACCATGTGTTTCCGAAAAAACTGTTGTTGCACCAGTCACTCAGCAACACATCGAAGACAATTGACAATAACATAACAAAAAAATTACACAGCACCTAAAAGAAACAACGCTGAGCAACATTTATGAAACAAAAGTGCACTGAAATGTTGTGGTGGGAAAACTCACTGAGGATGAAATAGATAAATGGTAATGTTCCATTTTTGGCTAGTACCCGATGGCCAAAATATGGCCATTGGGTATTGTGAAGACTTTGCGTCCAAACGTCTGTCGGTCTGTCCGTGCTGAGTATAAGTCCATTCCTATTACTTCCAGGGTCTTCAAATTGACAGGGAGCATTCTTGGGACACAAATCTTGGACAAGTTCAAAGACGGCAAACCTTGACCTATTTTAACAGGTTAAAAAGTCACATTCTTTCTATGCACTCTTTCATTGATTACATGCTCATGCGGCCGAGGGTATTTTAGCATTGTGTTATATTATTAATTCTTTGCTACATTGGACAGGAGCAACAGGAGATAATCCTGCACTAGCACACCCCCATTACCATCACAGATGCTGGCTTTTGAACTCTTTTGTACGGAGAACACAACATCCATGATTTCCAAAAACAGTTTGAAATGTGGACTCATCAGACCACAGCACACTTTTTGCGTATGTCGATTTCAAATGAGCTCAGAGACGGCGGTGGTGTTTCTGTATGTTGATGATGTATGGCTTTCACTTTGCATGGTAGAGTTTTAACTTGCACTTGTAAATGTAGCGACGAACGGTGTTAACTGACAGTGGTTTTCTGAAGTGTTCCTGAGCCCACGCGGTAAGATCCTTTACACAATGATGTCAGTTTTTAATGCAGTGCTGCCTGAGGGGTCGAAGGTCACGGGCATTCAGTGTTGGTTTTTGGCCTTGCTGCTTACATGTAGAAAGTTCTCTAGATTCTCTGAATCTTCTGATTATATTATGAACTGTAGATGATGGAATCCTTAAATTCCTTGCAATTGAAGGTTGAGAAACATTGTTCTTAAACTGTTGGGCTACTTTTTCATGCAGTTGTTCACAAAGTGGTGATCCTCGCCCCATCTTTGCTTATGAATGGCTGAGACTTTTAGGGATGCTTCTTTTATACCCAATCATGAGTGTCCTCAGTTCCCAAACACTTATTGAGTGTTGTTAGAAGGAAAGGTGATGTAACACAGTGGTAAACATAGCACTGTCCCAGCTTTTTTGAAATGTGTTGCAGGCATCCATTTCAAAATGAGCAAATATTTGCACAAAAACAATCAAGTTGATCAGTTTGAACATTAAATGTCTTGTCTTTGTGGTGTATTCAATTCAATATTGAAGAGGATTTGCAAAGCATTGTATTCTGTTTTTATTTACATTTTATGCAACATCCCAACTTAATTGGAATTGGGATTGTATTATTTTGTGATACTATTACCAAAGTGTGTTACAATTTGGTGACGTATTACAAAATTATTTTGTGATGTATCACAAAAACAAAAGGATGAGACTGGGCTGTGTACAGTAATGTAACACTGTAAAAGCTGAATTCACTGTGGCCTTTTTACAGTATGCAAATGATTTGTAAAAAGACAAAAGCAAAACTCTTTGCAAATGAATTCCATAAATACAAATTATAAGAAGTTATGGTTTATGAATTACAAGCGCAATCCACATGGGTAAATTCACTGTAGTCTAGCTAAAAAACAAGTTTTTTCCAGCATTGCCTTTTTGTTTTTAAAGCCAATAATGCCCTTGCCCTATCTTACCTGTCAAAATTTTTAATTCTCTGCACTTATTGTAGGGCATTGCAGTCATCTGGTCAACTTTATTTAAGTTCTGAGGTCAAAGTATAAACTTTGGGGTGATCGTGCTTTTACGGTAGCTGGCCCCAAACTGTGGAACAAGTTACACCATGATTTATGTGCTATTTTTGATCTAGCACATTTTTAATTGAAGGTTGAGTAATTTATTTAAAATGGCTTTTAATACCTGTTGGCACTGTGACATGTTTTGCTTTAATGTGTAAAACGACACAGCAAAATGTCAAAACAATGTGTATTTTTTTTAATTCTATTGTATATTTGCTTTTTTTCCATTCATTTTATTCCTTGATTTTACTATAAAGCACTTTGTTTACCTTTTGCCTGCTGTAGAGGGCTATATAAATAAAGACTGATTGATTGAAAATTCCCCAAAATAAAAATACTTAAATATTTTAGTAAATTTATTATATTAAATTTATAAAGCATATAAAATCTCTGATATAACAATAGCTAACTATTTTCGTAGGTTTGTTTAGTCATAGTATGTATCAAATATAAGTTAATAAATAAAATATAACTTGTAATGATCACAACCAATAAATTTGGGTATATTCTGTCAAGCAGTTATTGGGAAAATACTGAGAAACATATTCCAAGGACCTAATTTACTCGGAGTTTACTCGTGTGTGTGTGTGTGTGTGTGTGTGTGTGTATATATATATAATTGGTAACTGCTGTTGTGTTGTTATATAACACTAACACTATTTTCTTATTTTTGTAAAGTTAGGTTTTGCAGACAGAAAGAATATATATGTAAAATTGGTAAATGCTGTCATGTTACAACACTATTGTTGTGAAAGTGTAGTGACACGGACCCACAACAGGGGGCATAAATGAATGGACAATGAATGAGCCGAAAATAGAACACTTTACTGTTGTGAATGTGCACAACGAAATACAGACGATTACAGAATTTGTATGTAGTCAATCTACAAAGGTGACGTGTGGGCAGGCTCGAGGATAGAAGACGTCCGTCCAGAGAGGAGCCGGAACCCACACGATTTCCACCGCCACCGAACCCGGAGAATACTGGAGCCGCCAAGTCCCGAGTCCCCAGGTGGTCACCGTCTCCGGCTGTCGGATCTGGTACTGCTGGCAGGAAGCAGAAACAATCAAGAGTGGGTGTGAGCACACCCAGTAACACAGTCAGATCCGTTAGATTTCTCCTTTTAAAGTGGGAAAGAACACCTCCACCTTTATTGACAGTTCAACTCCGGTTGTCGCTGTAGTGCGGTGTGACAAGTGAACGCCCTTCACTTCGTCACCACTCCGTACTCTGACAGAACAACAGTGAGCAGACTCCTGAAACAATATCACAGAATAGAGAAAATAATGTGTGCACGGCACAATCACGGCTGAGGTATTACCTTCTTTGCTTGAAGATATCTCGGCAGCGAGGTGGAGATGTCATCCGGCTTTATGGAGTGGTTGATAGATGACAGCTGTTGGAGATGATGATTGACAGCTGTCCTGAAGAGGTGGCAGCACCCTCTCGTGCCTGAAGCCCGCACTTCAGGCAGGGTGCCCTCTGGTGGAGGCCAGCAGTACCTCCTCTTCAGCGGCCCACACAACAGGACCCCCCCCCTCAATGGGCGCCTCCTGGCGCCCAACCAGGCTTGTCGGGGTGTCGAGAGTAGAAGTCGGCCAGGAGGGCCAGGTCCAGGATGAAGCTCCTTTTCACCCAGGAGCATTGCTCAGGTCCATACCCCTCCCAGTCCACCAAATACTGGAACCCCCGGCCCTTCCGACGGATGTCCAGGAGCCGGCGGACCGTCCAAGCTGGCTCCCCGTCGATGATCCAGGCAGGAGGCGGCGCCAGTCCAGGAGCACAGAGGGGTGAGGTGTGGTGTGGCTTGATCTTGGAAACATGAAAAACCGGGTGGACCCGCAGTGAAGCTCCAGCTCCCAGCTTCACTGCGGGTCCACCCGGTTTTTCATGTTTCCAGCAGTGAAGCTGGGAGCTGGAGCTTCACTGCGGCTGGACTGAGGACTTTGAGGATCTTGAATGGACCGATGTATCTGTCCTGTAGTTTGGGTGAGTCCACTTGGAGGGGGATGTCCTTTGTAGAAAGCCACACCTCCTGCCCAGGCTGGTATGCAGGGGCCGGGGAGCGCCGGCGGTCTGCATGGGCCTTAGCCCTCATCCGGGCTTTCAGCAAGGCAGAACAGGCGGCGCGCCACACCTGACGGCATCTGCACAGATGGGCCTGGACCGAGGGCACACCGACCTCTCCCTCCACCACGGGAAACAATGGGGGCTGGTACCCCAGACACACCTCAAACGGGGAGAGGCCGGTGGCAGAGGACACCTGGATGTTATGCGCGTACTCGATCCAGGCCAGATGGGTAACCCAGGCCGTCAGGTGCGCAGATGTTACACAACGAAGGGCTTGTTCCAGTTCCTGGTTAGCCCGCTCTGCCTGTCCATTCGTCTGTGGGTGATACCCGGACGAGAGGCTCATGGTGGCCCCCAGTTCTCTGCAGAAACTCCTCCAGACTTGAGAGGAGAACTGGGGACCACGATCCGAGACAATGTCTGTTGGTATCCCATGCAGACAGACGACGTGGTGGACCAGGAGGTCTGCGGTCTCCTGGGCCGTTGGGAGCTTCGGGAGGGCCACGAAGTGGGCTGCCTTGGAGAATCAGTCCACTATCATGAGGATGGTCGTCATGCCCTGGGACGGCGGGAGGCCCGTGACAAAATCCAGGCCGATGTGGGACCAGGGGCGACGAGGCACCGGAAGCGGTTGAAGAAGGCCTTGACTCTTGGTATGGTCCGCCTTGCCCCTGGCACAGGTGGTACAGGCCTGGATATATTCCCGGACGTCAGCTTCCATAGACGCCCACCAGAAGCACTGCCGGACCACTGCCATGGTCCTTCGCACCCCTGGATGACAGGAGAGCTTGGAACCGTGACAGAAGTCCAGGACAGCGGCTCTGGCCTATGGTGGGACGTACAATCGGTTCTTCGGACCGGTTCCTGGGTCCGGGCTCCGTGCCAGGGCCTCCCGGACGGTCTTCTCCACGTCCCAGGTGAGGGTGGCCACGATAGTGAACTCAGGTATGATGGGCTCCGGTGGATCCGACAGCCCTGTTTTGACTTCGTCTTGTGTACCCGGGACAAGGCATCCGATCTCTAGTTCTTGGTCCCGGGGCGATAGGTGATCCAGAAGTCAAAACGCCCGAAGAACAATGACCAGTGGGCTTGCCTGGGGTTCAGTCGCTTGGCGGTCCTGATATACTCCAGGTTCCGATGGTCTGTGAAAACTGTGAACGGCTCCGAAGCTCCTTCCAACAGGTGTCTCCACTCCTCAAGAGCCTCTTTCACCGCAAGTAGTTCCCGATTGCCCACATCATAGTTCCGTTCAGCTGGGGTCAACCTGCGAGAAAAGTAGGCACAAGGGTGAAGAACCTTGTCGGACTCCCCGCTCTGGGATAACACGGCTCATATCCATGAGTCAGAGGCGTCCATTTCAACCACAAACTGGCGGCAAGGATCGGGCTGCACCAGAACTGGTGCAGTCGAAAACCGACGTTTCAACTCCCTAAACGCGGATTCGCACCGATCCGACCAGGTGAAGGGGACTTTTGGGGAGGTCAGGGCTGTCAGGGGGCTAACTACCTGACTGTAGCCCTTAATGAACCTCCTGTAGAAATTTGCAACGCTGAGGGACTGTTGCAGCTTCCTACGGCTTGTGGGTTGGGGCCAGTCTCTCACCGCCGCAACCTTGGCCGGATCAGGGGGGACGGAGTTGGAGGAGATGATGAACCCCAGGAAGGACAAAGAAGTGCGGTGGAACTCACACTTCTCGCCCTTCACAAACAGCCGGTTCTCCAACAACCACTGCAGGACCTGACGTACATGCTGGACATGAGTCTCAGGATCCGGGGAAAAGATGAGTATATCGTCCAGATATATGAAGATGAATCGGTGCAGGAAGTCCCGCAAGACGTCATTAACCAAAGCTTGGAACGTCGCGGGAGCATTCGTGAGGCCAAACGGCATGACCAGGTACTCAAAGTGACCTAACGGGGTGTTAAATGCTGTCTTCCACTCGTCTCCTTTCCGGATCCAAACCAGGTGATACTCATTCCTAAGATCTAATTTGGTGAAAATTTGGGCTCCATGCAGGGGCGTGAACAGTGAATCCAACAGGGGCAAAGGTTATCGATTGCAAACTGTGATCTCGTTCAGCCCTCTGTAGTCAATGCATGGACGGAGTCCGCCGTCTTTCTTGCCCACAAAAAAGAAACCTGCACCCATCGGGGAGGTGGAGTTCCGGATCAGCCCGGCAGCTAATGAGTCCCGGATGTAGGTCTCCACTGATTCGCGCTCAGGACGTGAGAGGTTGCACAGCCTGCTGGACGGATACTCAACGCCCGGGATCAAATCAATGGCACAATCGTACAGATGGTGCGGGGGAAGGGTGAGTGCCAGATCTTTGCTGAAGACGTCAGCAAGCTCGTGGTACTCACCCGGCACCGCCGTCAGATTGGGGGGGACTTTAACCTCCTCATTAGCAATTAAACCAGGGGGAACCGAGGATCCTAAACACTCCCGGTGGCAGGTTTCGCTCCACTGAGCCACAACCCCAGACGACCAATCAATCCGGGGATTGTGTTTTACCATCCATGGGAAGCCCATAATCACGCGGGAGGTAGAAGGAGTAACAAAAAACTCAATCTCCTCCCGATGATTCCCAGACACCACCAGAATTACTGGTTGTGTCTTGAGTGTGATTAAAGGGAGAAGAGTGCCATCTAGTGCCCGCACCTTCAATGGCGAAGGAAGCGCCACCAGAGGGAGCCCTACCTCCCTTGCCCATCTGCTGTCCAGCAGATTCCCTTCTGACCACGTGTCCACCAGTGCTGGGGCTTGAAGGGTTAAATTCCCGCTCAGGATCGTAACTGGGAGACATGTAGAAATATGTGTATGTCCCACGTGAATGTCTTGGCCCACCCTTAACCCAGTTTCTAAGGGCGAGCGTTCGTGTTTAACCACTTGGGGCAGTCTCTCTGCTGATGCTCACTTGAGCCGCAGATAAAGCACTCCCCACGGGCCAGTCTCCTCTGTCTGTTAGCTGATCTTAATTTGGCCCTGCTCGTGTCCATAGCATCGTCAGCAGGGGGAGCTGTTGCCACATGGAGCGCCAAGGCTGTGGAGCGTGGGGAGGGCGGTACCTTTTCGGACCCAGAAGGGAGAGGGACGGCGCGTGCCCGGCCACGTCCTTCGTCTCGTTCCCGACGGCGTTCTTCTAATCGATTGTCTAATCGTATGACTAGATCGATAAGTCCATCCAAATCCCGCGGTTCCTCCTTGGCCACCAGGTGCTCCTTCAGGACCGACGACAGTCCATTTATGAAGGCGGCGTGGAGCGCAGTCGTATTCCAGCCGGACCTCGCAGTCGCGATGCGGAAGTCAACTGCATATTCAGCTGCGCTCCAACACCCCTGTCTCATAGACAGCAGCACGGTTGACACGGTCTCGCCTCTGTTAGGGTGATCAAAAACCGTTCTGAACTCCCTCACAAACCCAGTATAAGTGGTAAGGAGCTGTGAATTCTGCTCCCAAAGCGCCGTAGCCCAAGCGCGTGCCTCACCTCGAAGCAAATTAATCACATAAGCCACCCTACTGGAGTCTGACGCGTACATCACGGGACACTGTGCAAAGACGAGCGAACACTGCATTAAAAAGTCAGCGAATGTCTCCACACAACCTCCGTACGGCTCTGGGGGACTTATGTATGCTTCAGGGGATGGTGGGGGGAGTCGTTGAATGACCATTGGAACGTCTATATTCGGCACCGGGTCAGCAGGAGGAGGAGCTGCAGCAGCACCCTGAGTGCGTGCTTCCACCTGCGCGGTGAGATCCTCCATCCTGTGGTTGAGGATGACGTTCTCCTCGGTCATCAGATCCAACCGAGCAGTAACCGAGCACCAATCACGCCTCCTGCAGACGCCTGTGCACCCTGCTCTTCCATTGGTTGTCCAACAGATGGTTGACGCCCCTCGGGATCCATGACATTGGCCGAGATATCCTGTTGTGAAAGTGTAGTGACACGGACCCACAACAGGGGGCGTAAATGAATGGACAATGAATGAGCTGAAAATAGAACACTTTACTGTTGTGAATGTGCACAACAAAATACAGACAATTACAGAATTTGTATGTAGTCAATCTACAAAGGTGACGTGTGGGCAGGCTCGAGGATAGAAGACGTCCGTCCAGAGAGGAGCTGGAACCCAGCTCCTCTCTATTTTCTTATTTTTGTAAAGTTAGGTTTTACAGATAGATAGATAGATAGATAGATAGATAGATAGATAGATAGATAGATAGATAGATAGATAGATAGATAGATAGATAGATAGATAGATGTTGCATTGGTTTGGTGCTAGCTTGACATTTGGTGGCATATCAACGCACTGACATTGCACCTAACGTTAGCATGAGCTAACTGCCTCCGCTGTAAGCAATAAGATTTATAATGTGCTTAAAAAATACATACTTGTGGTGCCTGTGGACCTAAATGAGGAGAATGCCTTAAAGCAGTGATGCAATATGGACATAATTGTTCACGTATTAATTTGTTATAGAGACGGATAGCGATATAGATAAAGATATAGAGAGGGGCTGATAGATATAGATAGCAATATATAGTGAGGTACAGCGAGAGACAGTTCAACAGAGATATGTCAATATACCTATAGTCATAGAGATAGATAGATAGACAGACAAGTTCAATGTCTCTCGCTTATTTACAAGACAGCTCATGAACCATAAATGCTGCCATCTTGTTTCCCAATTAAAAGACATGAAAGAGAAAAAAACTGATTAAAATTAGGTTAACACTGATACACCAGATCAACTAAAAAAAAAAGTTTGATTTGCTGTTTGTTGTAATTTACCCTGTTGGGCTAGTTGCAGGGAATAATCTTATCTTCACCTGCATGATCGAAATTAGGAGCAAGTGCAGCTGCAGTTAAAATGATCTTAGAATAAGTTTGCAAGTTGTTCGTTACCAAAGTATAAATGTGGTGGCCACTGTACATTTGTATTGTCAAGCATGTCGGTAGCATGGCCCAAGCAGAGGGTCATCCCTCTGAGTCTGGTCTGCTTGAGGTTTCTTCCTCAAATCATTAGAGGCAGTTTTTCCTTACTACTGTCAACTGTGTGCTTGCTCTAGAGGTTGGTAAGGTTCGACCTCATTGTGTGAAGCACCTTTGTTGTGATTTGGAACTACATAAATGAAATAAATTGAAATTGAGGGCACTACTGCTTGTGCTTGTGGTTCTATTGTTGGATTTGTTCGTTTGTTTTTTGATCGACCAGGCCTAAGCCCTTGCCGAAAAGCAAGCAGGAGAAGAAATGAATTTTCTCTATGCTGATTGAATACATTTGTTTGAGGTGGAGAGATTGCCTCATTTCTAACACTGTTCAAACATCTAAAACAAGCACAATCCCAGTACGTTCAAACAGAGATATTATTCAAATGTGCATTTGTCTGGATTCAAGCGGAAGCACACAAACTGAATCATTTTCAACAAAGGCAGCCTGAACATTTCAACTCCATCCGCGACTCACTGGGCGCTTCTTGCTGGGGATCTGACATGAGTGACACGTAACAGTTTTTGCTACAGTTTGGTACCGTTTAACGCCTCGGGCATATTTGTAATTCAATCTTTGAAGTTTAACTGTGCTTCTTGTGGGAAAAGCATCCTCTCTCCACACAATTATAATTATAATTCCTGGTGTTCTTACTTGAAAGGTCTAATTGTGTATATTTCACTTTAACTGATGTTTGATCTGTAACATCGTCCACAACTTCTGTCTCCAACGACAACCGCAGCAAAAACATAGCTTCCCTCCGTGTTTAAAGAGGCAGTACACCAAGCTCACAGTCAACGCTGACACCTTTCATCACCACCTTCCCCATTTATGCAGGAACAGCGATGTGGCTGGATGCCGCGGGAGGTTCTGTAAACACCTCTCCCTCTGTCCAACACCATATCGTCCAGCTTAATTGAAGCACAGACGTCTGTGGCTGGCATATGCCAAACATTGGCAGACGAAATTAGTGAGAAGACAGTAGGATGAAGAAAAACAAATTCTGTGACTAAATTGGCTCTCACTGCGGTATTGTATCACTTCCTGTTCCGGAGCACAGCGGTGTTTTGCTGTATCTGTTAGCTGTTTAATCTGCGCAGTTAGATTGATCTAGTTACCTAGATAACGATTTTTTTCACAGTGTAATCTTCACGTGCCTTAACTAAAGCACTCCCTCTGCTGAATCACCTCTAAATTATTTGCACATTATTCACTTTGTGTGTTTTTAGGAATCCGCTAGCGTAGCACAGCTACTAGCTATTAGCCGGTTTAGCATGGCGGCTTCTTCTGTCTCTCCCGCACTTTTCTGCTCTGGGTGTGAAATGTTTAGTTATTCCTCGGCCTCCTTTAGCAGTAATGGTACTTGTAATAAGTGTAGCTTATTCGTAGCTTTGGAGGCCAGGCTGGGCGAATTGGAGACTCGGCTCCACACCGTGGAAAATTCTACAGCTAGCCAGGCCCCTGTAGTCAGTGCGGACCAAGGTAGCTTAGCCGCCGTTAGTTTCCCTCTGGCAGATCCCGAGCAGCCGGGAAAGCAGGCCGACTGGGTGACTGTGAGGAGGAAGCGTAGCCCTAAACAGAAGCCCCATGTACACCGCCAACCCGTTCACATTTCTAACTGTTTTTTCCCCACTCGGCGACACACCTGCCGAGGATCAAACTCTGGTTATTGGCGACTCTGTTTTGAGAAATGTGAAGTTAGCGACACCAGCAACCATAGTCAATTGTCTTCCGGGAGCCAGAGCAGGCGACACTGAAGGAAATTTGAAACTGCTGGCTAAGGCTAAGCGTAAATTTGGTAAGATTGTAATTCACGTCGGCAGTAATGACACCCAGTTACGCCAATCGGAGGTCACTAAAATTAACATTGAATCGGTGTGTAACTTTGCAAAAACAATGTCGGACTCTGTAGTTTTCTCTGGGCCCCTCCCCAATCGGACCGGGAGTGACATGTTTAGCCGCATGTTCTCCTTGAATTGCTGGCTGTCTGAGTGGTGTCCAAAAAAATGAGGTGGGTTTCATAGATAATTGGCAAAGCTTCTGGGGAAAACCTGGTCTTGTTAGGAGAGACAGCATCCATCCCACTTTGGATGGAGCAGCTCTCATTTCTAGAAATCTGGCCAATTTTCTTAAATCCTCCAAACCGTGACTATCCAGGGTTGGGACCAGGAAGCAGAGTTGTAGTCTTACACACCTCTCTGCAGCTTCTCTCCCCCTGCCATCCCCTCATTACCCCATCCCCGTAGAGACGGTGCGTGCTCCCAGACCACCAATAACCAGCAAAAATCTATTTAAGCATAAAAATTCAAAAAGAAAAAATAATATAGCACCTTCAACTGCACCACAGACTAAAACAGTTAAATGTGGTCTATTAAACATTAGGTCTCTCTCTTCTAAGTCCCTGTTAGTAAATGATATAATAATTGATCAACATATTGATTTATTCTGCCTTACAGAAACCTGGTTACAGCAGGATGAATATTGTTGTGGCTGGGGTGCCTGGCGTGCCTGGCTGGCTTTTGTTTGTCTTCTGTTTTCTGTCTTCTGTTTTTCCTTCCAGGTGGCATGCGTTCAGGACTGAGTGACTGTGTGGCTGAGTTATTAGGACCTCACCCTGATCACCTGAGGCTGGTCATGTGCAGCTCATCAGGACTCACAGCTGTGGTGCATCTATATGGATTGGGGCATGGTTGCATTTAAGTCTGGCGTACACAGTGTGTATTTGCCAGAGACTCGACCTTGTGACCAGACGGGTGAGATCGACGTCTAGAGAACCATCTCATCATCATGGATGCAGAGACCATACCAGGTTTGATGCCATGGTCTGTGAAAGAGGAGGGGGTGAGGTCTCACGCTCGTCAGCACACTTCCTGAGGTACTTTAGGTTTTGTGACTAACATGAGTACAGTCAGTAAATGTGGTGTCCCTCACACCTTATTATATTGAGCTGTTATGTTAGTCGTTTAATCAGCTTCCACTGCAGTGGAGAATTGAACTGGGTGTTCCATGCCTGCAGGGTGGGAAGCTGATTGGTGATTAAGCCAGGAAGTGTTTGCTGTTTATGTACACCTTTGAGTGGTCTCTCTGTGTGTGGAGTGGTGGACTCACATGATGGTTTCTTCTTTCACAGACTCGGTTGGTCGCGGCCACCTGGGGGGTGTCGGCGGGGTCCTTGGGTCCGAACTGTTCTGGCTCCGGACCGTTTGTGCCGCTGGAAGCGCACCGTTCTTCCACCTCGCCAGACCGCGCACTTATTTGTTTGTAATTTAGCACTCACTGTTATTATTAAATTCTGTTATCCTTTGAACCGTGCTCTGCTTATTTTATACTGGGTCCTGTCAAACGCTGGTCAGTTCTCCGACTGCGTCCGACACATAACAGTAGTCTCTGGCCACTACATCACGGACCCAGCGGTAGCAGAGGCAGGTCTGCGCCGGGAAGGCGGCAGCAGACGTCAGAAGTTATCCGGATCAGTTGCGGGTGCTCTCCGCCCGGATGGTGCGTGTCGGAGAACCCATTATGGAATAGTGATTTGAGCTCTCTTGCAGCCGTGTTCCTGTGGTGTTGCCTTATCCGTGGGTTGTTGTGGAGTGTGAATAGCGACGGCTTCGCGTCACACTTCGACCAGATAAGAGGTAAAACGGGAGCTGCATGAGTGTGTCTTTAATGGGTGAAGGCGCACGGTGGAGTTCTGTGGCACGGGTCGCTGTGCTTCCTGTTGTTACAGTTGTAGCCCCGTCTCCCCGGGGGAAGATAGCTACTGCGTCTGTTGTGTCAGCTCCGGCGTAATTTAGTTGAAGCACATTTTGGTTGTGTGTTACACGTAGCTGCGCACAGGGAAAGCAGCGTGAGTTGTTTTCTCGGTTACCAAAGGGGTTTTTATTTTTAGCACTTTGGCTCCCCCTGTTGGTGACTGAATCACATTACCGTTATTGCTCTTAAGGTGGAACAGGTGTGTTCCATTTGTTTGAGCTTAACGGTATAAGTCACTTATTAGTTTTGTGTTGGTTCATTTTTTGTGGGTGTTTTTTGAGTTGGTTTTGGTGTGGGATGTTCTACACTATTAGTGTTCTGGGGTCGTGACCTTGCAGGCTGTCTGGGGCATAGAAAGGACCCAGGTAACCTTATGTTAGTCTGTTAGTCTTTCTTTTTATTTCTTTTGGTTTCACCTCCCAGGGTTTGATGGGACGGTCCTCTGGGGGGTGATGGGGGGGTAATTGGGTTGTTTTTTCTTTTTTCTTTGTTTTTTTTTTTGTTTTTGTTGTGCCCTCTCTTCTCCTCTGGCTCCAGCCGTGTGAGCCGTAGGTTGTCGGCGTTGCTGGAGTGGTGCAGTGTGGTTATGCTGGGCGTTTCCCAGGTAACCTCTGCACCTGGGAGGGGGGGGGGGGGTTTGGAGTGTTGGTTTTTTTTTTGTTGATTCCCTGTCCCACCTCCGGCTTCAGCGCACCTTTGAGCCGTATGCCATCGGGATAGCTGAGGTTTGGGGCAGTGGAATATACCCGCAGCTGGTGGCTGGTTTGGAAGTCGGAGGGGTGGCGCCGTTTTGTGCCGTCTGCCATTACCGCTGTTCCACTCCTCCCAGTTGACGTCTGGGGTATAGTCGTGTTTGGTGACACTGGACGTACTTCCAGTTTCCACTGCGCCGAGGGGGTGGGGTTGGGGTTGTTTTGTTTGTATGTTTTTTGTTTTCTCTTTTGTTTTTCCCCCCAGTTTCCGCCCTCAGGGTGTGACTGTGGTGTCCTCTGGGGGGGAAAGGGCTGTGGGTCCATCTAGCCATAGACGGCCGGGGCTGGGTCTGTTAGTCATGAGGGGGGGCGTCTCCTGGGGTTTGATGGAACGGTCCTCTGGGAGGCGCTGGGAGTCCCCGTGGGTGACTTTGGATCCCAGAGGGACCTCGGCTGGGGTTATTACTCCTGGAGCTGGCGGGATGTCCTCTGGGGGGTGTTGGTCCCTACATGTCGTCCGGGGGGGGGGGGGGGTGTTAGCGTTTTTCTTTTGTTTGCAAGCTTAAGTTTGGGTTGTGTTTTTCTTTTCTCCTCTTCCCGGGGTTTGATGGGACGGTCCTCTGGGGGGGGGGGGGGTGGTTTGGTTGTTTGTGTTTGTCTTTTTTGTTTTATGACTAAACAGACTTTAAACAAGGTCGGACAAAGGCTGACCGCACAGGTTCAAGAACTCCTGGCCACACCTGTGCAAATTGAACGACAGAAACAAAGGCAAAGATGCAGTCAGAGGTGAAGACGTCAACAGTTCTGTTAAATGAAGATTCAGTTGGAAGATGAATGCAGATACTGTTTCCAGCCATGATCCCTGGAGGGGGGTGTTTTTCCTGGGCCAAGTTTGTGTGGTCGCCGGGAGGCTTCCCGTGAGGGTGGGGTGCTGTTGTGGCTGGGGTGCCTGGCGTGCCTGGCTGGCTTTTGTTTGTCTTCTGTTTTCTGTCTTCTGTTTTTCCTTCCAGGTGGCATGCGTTCAGGACTGAGTGGCTGTGTGGCTGAGTTATTAGGACCTCACCCTGATCACCTGAGGCTGGTCATGTGCAGCTCGTCAGGACTCACAGCTGTGGTGCATCTATATGGATTGGGGCATGGTTGCATTTAAGTCTGGAGTACACAGTGTGTATTTGCCAGAGACTCGACCTTGTGACCAGACGGGTGAGATCGACGTCTAGTGAACCATCTCATCATCATGGATGCAGAGACCGTACCAGGTTTGATGCCATGGTCTGTGAAGGAGGAGGGGGTGAGGTCTCACGCTCGTCAGCACACTTCCTGAGGTACTTTAGGTTTTGTGACTAACATGAGTACAGTCAGTAAATGTGGTGTCCCTCACGCCTTATTATATTGAGCTGTTATGTTAGTCGTTTAATCAGCTTCCACTGCAGTGGAGAATTGAACTGGGTGTTCCATGCCTGCAGGGTGGGAAGCTGATTGGTGATTAAGCCAGGAAGTGTTTGCTGTTTATGTACACCTTTGAGTGGTCTCTCTGTGTGTGGAGTGGTGGACTCACATGATTGGTTCCTTCTTTCACAGACTCGGTTGGTCGCAGCCACCTGGGGGGTGTCGGCGGGGTCCTTGGGTCCGAACTGTTCTGGCTCTGGACCGTTTGTGCTGCTGGGAGCGCACGGTTCTTCCACCTCGCCAGACCGCGCACTTATTTGTTTGTAATTTACCACTCACTGTTATGTTATTAAATTCTGTTATCCTTTGAACCGTGCTCTGCTTATTTTATACTGGGTCCTGTCAAACGCTGGTCGGTTCTCCGACTGCATCCGACACATAACAAATATGTTAGTTTAAATGAGTCAACACCCCCGAGTCACACTAACTGCCAGAATGCTCGTAGCACAGGCTGAGGCGGAGGATTAGCAGCAATCTTCCATTCAAGCTTATTAATTAATCAAAAATCCAGACAGAGCTTTAATTCATTTGAAAGCTTGACTCTTAGTCTTGTCCATCCAAATTGGAAGTCCCAAAAACCAGTTTTATTTGTTGTTATCTATCGTCCTCCTGGTCGTTACTGTGAGTTTCTCTGTGAATTTTCAGACCTTTTGTCTGACTTAGTGCTTAGCTCAGATAAAATAATTATAGTGGGCGATTTTAACATCCACACAGATGCTGAGAATGACAGCCTCAACACTGCATTTAATCTATTATTAGATTCAATTGGCTTTGCTCAAAATATAAATGAATCCACCCACCACTTTAATCATATCTTAGATCTTGTTCTGACTTATGGTATGGAAATTGAAGACTTAACAGTATTCCCTGAAAACTCCCTTCTGTCTGATCATTTCTTAATAACATTTACATTTACTCTGATGGACTACCCAGCAGTGGGGAATAAGTTTCATTACACTAGAAGTCTTTCAGAAAGCGCTGTAACTAGGTTTAAGGATATGATTCCTTCTTTATGTTCTCTAATGCCATATACCAACACTGTAAACTCTGTAAGTGAGATAGAGTATCTCGTCAATAGTTTTACATCCTCATTGAAGACAACTTTGGATGCTGTAGCTCCTCTGAAAAAGAGAGCTTTAAATCAGAAGTGCCTGACTCTGTGGTATAACTCACAAACTCGCAGCTTAAAGCAGATAACCCGTAAGTTGGAGAGGAAATGGCGTCTCACTAATTTAGAAGATCTTCACTTAGCCTGGAAAAAGAGTCTGTTGCTCTATAAAAAAGCCCTCCGTAAAGCTAGGACATCTTACTACTCATCACTAATTGAAGAAAATAAGAACAACCCCAGGTTTCTTTTCAGCACTGTAGCCAGGCTGACAAAGAGTCAGAGCTCTATTGAGCCGAGTATTCCTTTAACTTTAACTAGTAATGACTTCATGACTTTTTTTGCTAATAAAATTTTAACTATTAGAGAAAAAATTACTCATAACCATCCCAAAGACGTATCGTTATCTTTGGCTGCTTTCAGTGATGCCGGTATTTGGTTAGACTCTTTCTCTCAGATTGTTCTGTCTGAGTTATTTTCATTAGTTACTTCATCCAAACCATCAACATGTCTATTAGACCCCATTCCCACCAGGCTGCTCAAGGAAGCCATACCATTATTTAATGCTTCGATCTTAAATATGATCAATCTATCTTTATTAGTTGGCTATGTACCACAGGCTTTTAAGGTGGCAGTAATTAAACCATTACTTAAAAAGCCATCACTTGACCCAGCTATCTTAGCTAATTATAGGCCAATCTCCAACCTTCCTTTTCTCTCAAAAATTCTTGAAAGGGTAGTTGTAATACAGCTAACTGATCATCTGCAGAGGAATGGTCTATTTGAAGAGTTTCAGTCAGGTTTTAGAATTCATCATAGTACAGAAACAGCATTAGTGAAGGTTACAAATGATCTTCGTATGGCCTCAGACAGTGGACTCATCTCTGTGCTTGTTCTGTTAGACCTCAGTGCTGCTTTTGATACTGTTGACCATAAAATTTTATTACAGAGATTAGAGCATGCCATAGGTATTAAAGGCACTGCGCTGTGGTGGTTTGAATCATATTTATCTAATAGATTACAATTTGTTCATGTAAATGGGGAATCTTCTTCACAGACTAAGGTTAATTATGGAGTTCCACAAGGTTCTGTGCTAGGACCAGTTTTATTCACTTTATACATGCTTCCCTTAGGCAGTATTATTAGACAGCATTGCTTAAATTTTCATTGTTATGCAGATTATACCCAGCTTTATCTATCCATGAAGCCAGAGGACACACACCAATTAGCTAAACTGCAGGATTGTCTTACAGACATAAAGACATGGATGACCTCTAATTTCCTGCTTTTAAACTCAGATAAAACTGAAGTTATTGTACTTGGCCCCACAAATCTTAGAAACATGGTGTCTAACCAGATCCTTACTCTGGATGGCATTACCCTGACCTCTAGTAATACTGTGAGAAATCTTGGAGTCATTTTTGATCAGGATATGTCATTCAAAGTGCATATTAAACAAATATGTAGGACTGCTTTTTTGCATTTATGCAATATCTCTAAAATTAGAAAGGTCTTGTCTCAGAGTGATGCTGAAAAACTAATTCATGCATTTATTTCCTCTAGGCTGGACTATTGTAATTCATTATTATTAGGTTGTCCTAAAAGTTCCCTGAAAAGCCTTCAGTTAATTCAAAATGCTGCAGCTAGAGTACTGACGGGGACTAGAAGGAGAGAGCATATCTCACCCATATTGGCCTCTCTTCATTGGCTTCCTGTTAATTCTAGAATAGAATTTAAAATTCTTCTTCTTACTTATAAGGTTTTGAATAATCAGATCCCATCTTATCTTAGGGACCTCATAGTACCATATCACCCCATTAGAGCGCTTTGCTCTCAGACTGCAGGCTTACTTGTAGTTCCTAGGGTTTGTAAGAGTAGAATGGGAGGCAGAGCCTTCAGCTTTCAGGCTCCTCTCCTGTGGAACCAGCTCCCAATTCGGATCAGGGAGACAGACACCCTCTCTACTTTTAAGATTAGGCTTAAAACTTTCCTTTTTGCTAAAGCTTATAGTTAGGTATGGATCAGGTGACCCTGAACCATCCCTTAGTTATGCTGCTATAGACGTAGACTGCTGGGGGGTTCCCATGATGCATTGAGTGTTTCTTTCTCTTTTTGCTCTGTATGCACCACTCTGCATTTAATCATTAGTGATTGATCTCTGCTCCCCTCCACAGCATGTCTTTTTCCTGGTTCTCTCCCTCAGCCCCAACCAGTCCCAGCAGAAGACTGCCCCTCCCTGAGCCTGGTTCTGCTGGAGGTTTCTTCCTGTTAAAAGGGAGTTTTTCCTTCCCACTGTCGCCAAGTGCTTGCTCACAGGGAGTCGGTTTGACCGTTGGGGTTTTTACGTAATTATTGTATGGCCTTGCCTTACAATATAAAGCGCCTTGGGGCAACTGTTTGTTGTGATTTGGCGCTATATAAATAAAATTGATTGATTGATTAAATTGAAAAATATCGGCTGCAAATAGCAAGGTTGCACATATGCTAATGAACAAGCTAGCATGAAAACTATTGAAAATGCCTGGCCTGACAAAGTGGATAAAGATGTGGTTCTAGGGGTTTTTAATTCCCCAAATAATTGTTAAAAAATTATTTATATTCATGCTTGTGTTTTTACCCGAGGCCATTGATGCGGTGTAAAGTGGGCATGTGTTGTGGTTTGTTTATGACCCAGAGCTCAAACGTGTCGAGGCGGTTGTGGAGGCGAGAGAACGTAGCTGTGTAGGCTAACACTTACCGACATGATGTCTCCCACTCGCCTAGTCTTTTCTTCTCCACTGGGAACCGAAAAAAAACTGCACTTTTCGTGACTGCTTCTGTGATTGCAGTCGAAAACAAAACAGTTCACCATTTTCCCGTGTGAAGTGATACTGTGTTGTGCATTAGGAGCGACTGTCCCCATAAGTGGTCAAATCACACGATATCACGCAGGGTTCAAACGAGACTGCGCTGCCCTATTACTGCCAGTGTCTTGAAATTCACAGGGAACATTCTTGGAACACAGACCTTGGACATGCAAGTTCAAAGATGGCTAACCTTGACCTATTTTAAGAGGTATTTTAAGAGGTTAAAAAGTCACGATCTGTTCAGTTTTGCTTTTGAGTGGTGGGCATGACAGCTAATCAAAGTAGAGCTGTACTGTGACGTCACAGGCTGGTTGCTAACTGCAAACTCCATTTTGTTTGTGTGCAAATATAACCTCATTGTCATATATTATACAGCTAACTTTCAGTCTTTTCAACAGCTCATGTTCATATATTATGTAAAAGCTAGCGAGAAATGAACACTTCTAAAACAGAAAACGCTTTTTTGGAACCTAGTAACGCACGCCTCAAGACATTTAGGGGACGTTAGCATGCACGCTAACATCAATTACCTCAAAGCTAACTTCCGCTCTAACATATATAATATAATATATATTTAATTCAACTCTGACAAGGGCACATTGAGATATTAGAACAAACACAGACATTTATGTTCTTGAATGATTTGAGTGCATATACTCTCATGCCTTCATTATTTTCAGCTGTCAAAGTAATGCCTTGCTAATGCTATCATATTGTGCATAAACTAGTATGGGGTGGGGATGAAGTTGTCCAGAAATGCCTCAAATGTGTCTCAAGGATCACTCCTGGAAAAAGTAGCATTTTGCAGACCCCCGTGACGCCTTAAAGTGAAACTGAAATTTTCCAAACCCCTTTCATTGTAGATTGATAAACAATTCCAGTAAATTCACTTACTCACTCTTCTTCAACCACTTACTCCAGTTAAACGGGGGACTGGATCCTATCCCAGCAGTCATAGGGCATGAGGCGGGGTACACCATGGACAGGACGCCAGTCTGTCTTTCCAATCCACCTGACCAACATGTCTTTGAATGTGGGAGGAAGCTGGAGCACCTGGAGAGAACCCACACAAACATGGGAAGAACATGCAAACTCCACACAGAAAGGCCACAGGTGGGAATCGAACCCACGACCTTCTTGTTGTGAGGCAACAGTGCTAACCACTAAGCCACCATGCTGCTCTCCATTAAATTTAATTACATTTATTTAGATAGTGCCAAATCACAACATAAGCCACTCCAAGGCACTACCCTTGAGTAAGGTCTAACCTTAGCCATCCCCTGAGCAAGCACACTGGTACAATAAAAAAAAAATCTCATAAAGAACAAAGAATTGTCAAACATACAAAGACTGATGAACTAAGCATCCAAGTCCTTATAAAGTCCAGTGGTCTTATGAACCATTTGTCAAACATTCATAGACCCGTGATTGAAATCAGTGAACCTGGGCACTTATTGATGCATTGAGATATTTCAATTTCAATAGCTAAATTGTTAAGAAATCTAATTTGGCACTCAAGAAACCCATTTGCCTTCTGCCTAAAACATTTTCCATCATGTCTGAGTGAGTAATATATGGCTGTCTTCTTTGGCCCAGTGAATATGTAACCTCGTTGCCAAATTTCACTGGAATTCATGCGCGTGTTTATGTGATATCCTGGAAACAAAGAACAGATAAAAACAGATAAAAACAAACGACAAAAAAGCACATTTTTAAATGGGAACACAGAAGCTTTTCAATTTGGACAAACATACAAGTATAATGAAACCAAAAATGTCTCCACTTCAGACAGGACCATGAGTCAATTTCTCAGATGTAGAAACCGTATATGAGCTGTAACTCCAACAATCAATCCTGGAAAAAACCTACAACTTATGTGTACCACTCATCCTCAGGTTTCAATGCTGAATGGTACATAGAAGGGTTGAATGGTACAGAGATGGTAAATAGACTGCATTTCTATAGCTCGTTTCCATCTGCATCAGAAGCTCAAGGCGCTTTACAATGATGCCTCGCATTCACCCATTCACACAAACACACTCACACACCGATGTCAGGGAAAAGGGTTGAATGGTACAGAAGAGGTATAATTTTAGAAAACTGAATTTTAAAAAAGCCAGATTTTTTGAGGGGGGAGGGGAGGCTCATTACAAAATTCAGTAAAGCACTACTATAAATCCTTGCACTGAAATCTGCATTTTGGCATTATTTCTTGTATTATTATTGTTATCATTATTATTATTATTATTATTATTATTATTATTATTATTATTATTATTATTATTATTATCTAGAATCCATTTGGTTATCAAACTACTCATCCTAAATGCTTGACTACAAGCTGCACGGCCTGGGCGTATCGGAGGTGAGTACCGCGGTCTTCTCCCGCACTGTCCTGCCCACTGCAAACAAGTCTAGACAGTGTTGTATCTCATCCCTTTCTGGATAAACACAGGCAGGAAATGAATGCGGTTTTACAATGATTCACTCCATACTGGAAGCATTTGCTGTCAAAGAAATCCATTCAAGCCAGCTTTGGCTTCACATGTTTACTATTTTCTCTTGCTGTGGCAGATATGTATCATTTCATCTGCCCATTTCCTACCTATGAAATGTACCTAAATTACAGAGGAAATGTCTGATTCTGCTCTCTAACTTAGTTGCATCACCACTTTGCAGAAAGTGACATTTTTTTACAGCATGCGCTTTGCGGGAAATCTACAAAAATCTAATATCACGCCCTCTCCGTGTCTGTCTTTAATTTTGTCGAGTCTTTTTTTTTTAGCATGTTGTTTTTGATGAGTTTAATCCTCTCTGTCCATATTTCTCCGTCTTGTGTTGTGCTATCTTTATTAGTGGAAAGTCAAAGCTCCTGAGAACGGAGCTTAAACTGTGCAGCACAGCTGGTTCAATAATGTTATTTACTTTTAGCTGAACCATAAAGGCCGGTGCCTTCTTATGGGTGCGCCTGCTCTGATGTGAGGACAGCACACTGTAAGACTTCCATTCATGCACACTTAAAGTCACTGTCAATCTGAAAGTTGACGGTTAATTACAGAAGTTGTAAGTGTCAATATATCAAACTCCGTCCACCTGAGAGTACTGTCTCGACATCCTATCACTTGTTAGTATGACCTCACTCAAACGTGAAGGCTGGATGTCTCAGTTCGATCGCAGTGATCAGTATGGGGCTCAATTATGCCATTTTCTAATTGATCATATTAGATTTCGTCAACACCAGTCACACAGATCAGTGTGCACTCCATCTTGCTCCGCTTCATAAGCGTGGTGCAAACAGAGCAACCAACCAACCAACCACAGCTCAGTCAGTGCTTCCTGCTAGTTTGCCAGGAGCACTGCAGCACTGCAGTACAAGATTAAAAAGGATATTTATGCTCTGTTTCTCTTCAAATATGCACTAAGTCTATTTCTTTTATATGGTGGATGTGACACACTTATCACTGGCTAACCAAGTTGTGCTTTCCACATGAATACACAGGTTTTTCCTGATTATTTTGTCTGTGTTTCCCATCTGCTAACAACGGGCTGGATCTGAATGGTTTGACATGGTTGACATGGAATGTTGGATGGATGAGCATGGACCTAAAAAGACAGAGATGAACAAACACAGGATTGACAATCTTGGAGACCGGGAAAGGGCCAACGAACCTGGGAGCCAGTTTCTTTGGCAGTCCTTTCAGCGGGATATGGCGAGTTGAGAGCCAAACCTTCTGACCAGGTGTGTACTGAGGTGCAGGAGTTTGTTTTCGATCCGCAGCAGATTTGTAGGCTTGAGAGATCGTAGTAGTGTTCTTCTTGCCTGCTCCCGGGGTCATCGGCAGTGGAGAATAAAACTGAGTGCTGATGGTACAGAAGAGGTGGACACTGTGAAAGGAAAAAGAGAGGGTCGATGACCAAAAGCAACATGAAAAGGCAATTATCCAGTGGAAGCAGACAGCAGGTCGTTATGGGTAAGTTCAATCCATGAGAGCTGTGATGACCATGTTGCGGGGTGTTGTGAGCCAAGTATGCGGAGTCCTTTTTCAAGTTCCTGGTTGAGTCATTCAGATCATCCATTAGCCTGTGGATGGTAGCCCCAAGTGAGACTGGCAGTGACCCCGAGGAGACGGTAAAACGATGCAAACTGGGGACCCCAGTCAGACACAATATCCTGAGGAAAACCATGGATCTTAAATATATGAGATATCATTACCTCAGCGGTTTGTTTAGCTAAGGGCAGTTTCGGCAAGGGAATAAAATGAGCCATTTTAGACAACCGATCAACAACAGTAAGAACAATTGTATTACCCTTAGAGGGTGGCACACCAGTGACAAAATCAACATTAATATGAGACCAGGGGCGAGTGGGCACAGGCAACGGCAGTAGATAACCTGCAGGAGAACAATTAAAGCATTTGTGCATAGCACAGTTTTGACAAGCATTGATATATTCCATAACGTCTTTAGACAAACCGGGCCACCAAAATCTTTGCTGAATAACAAAACATAGTCTTTCTAATACCTGGGTGGCAGGAGAAGCAACTGTCGTGAGCCCACCTGATCACATTCTCCCTGAGAGCAGCTGGAACACAACGTTTGTCGGTAGGATGTAAATGGATTGCATTTATAGAGCGCTTTTCCATCAGCATCAGACACTCAAAGTGCTTTACACATCAATGCCTCACATTCACCCCAACGCTTAACCACTAGACCATCACCTAGGATAACCCGGGGGAACAGGAGTATCACCTACAGTGGACCGGACTTTGGATTTGATTTCCCAGGTTAATGCCGAGATGAAACAAGACGCTAGTAGAATGGTATAGAAGGAAGAAAAAAGCAAAACGCACACCAAAAAAGTCTTACTTGAGGTGCAGATGAAGATGCAATAGACTCAAAATTACAAAATACAGCATCGCACACTCCTGTTGCAGATGTCAAAATTTTATTAAGATAAGATAAGAGAGTTGTAGTCTTACACACCTCTCTGCAGCTTCTCTCCCCCTGCCATCCCCTCATTACCCCATCCCCGTAGAGACGGTGCCTGCTCCCAGACTACCAATAACCAGCAAAAATCTATTTAAGCATAAAAATTCAAAAAGAAAAAATAATATAGCACCTTCAACTGCACCACAGACTAAAACAGTTAAATGTGATCTATTAAACATTAGGTCTCTCTCTTCTAAGTCCCTGTTGGTAAATGATATAATAATTGATCAACATATTGATTTATTCTGCCTTACAGAAACCTGGTTACAGCAGGATGAATATGTTAGTTTAAATGAGTCAACACCCCCGAGTCACACTAACTGTCAGAATGCTCGTAGCACGGGCCGGGGCGGAGGATTAGCAGCAATCTTCCATTCCAGCTTATTAATTAATCAAAAACCCAGACAGAGCTTTAATTCATTTGAAAGCTTGACTCTTAGTCTTGTCCATCCAAATTGGAAGTCCCAAAAACCAGTTTTATTTGTTATTATCTATCGTCCACCTGGTCGTTACTGTGAGTTTCTCTGTGAATTTTCAGACCTTTTGTCTGACTTAGTGCTTAGCTCAGATAAGATAATTATAGTGGGCGATTTTAACATCCACACAGATGCTGAGAATGACAGCCTCAACACTGCATTTAATCTATTATTAGACTCTATTGGCTTTGCTCAAAAAGTAAATGAGTCCACCCACCACTTTAATCATATCTTAGATCTTGTTCTGACTTATGGTATGGAAATAGAAGACTTAACAGTATTCCCTGAAAACTCCCTTCTGTCTGATCATTTCTTAATAACATTTACATTTACTCTGATGGACTACCCAGCAGTGGGGAATAAGTTTCATTACACTAGAAGTCTTTCAGAAAGCGCTGTAACTAGGTTTAAGGATATGATTCCTTCTTTATGTTCTCTAATGCCATATACCAACACAGTGCAGAGTAGCTACCTAAACTCTGTAAGTGAGATAGAGTATCTCGTCAATAGAAGACTCATTGAAGACAACTTTGGATGCTGTAGCTCCTCTAAAAAAGAAAGCTTTAAATCAGAAGTGCCTGACTCCGTGGTATAACTCACAAACTCGTAGCTTAAAGCAGATAACCCGTAAGTTGGAGAGGAAATGGCATCTCACTAATTTAGAAGATCTTCACTTAGCCTGGAAAAAGAGTCTGTTGCTCTATAAAAAAGCCCTCCGTAAAGCTAGGACATCTTTCTACTCATCACTAATTGAAGAAAATAAGAACAACCCCAGGTTTCTTTTCAGCACTGTAGCCAGGCTGACAAAGAGTCAGAGCTCTATTGAGCTGAGTATTCCATTAACTTTAACTAGTAATGACTTCATGACTTTCTTTGCTAACAAAATTTTAACTATTAGAGAAAAAATTACTCATAACCATCCCAAAGACGTATCGTTATCTTTGGCTGCTTTCAGTGATGCCGGTATTTGGTTAGACTCTTTCTCTCCGATTGTTCTGTCTGAGTTATTTTCATTAGTTACTTCATCCAAACCATCAACATGTTTATTAGACCCCATTCCTACCAGGCTGCTCAAGGAAGCCCTACCATTATTTAATGCTTCGATCTTAAATATGATCAATCTATCTTTGTTAGTTGGCTATGTACCACAGGCTTTTAAGGTGGCAGTAATTAAACCATTACTTAAAAAGCCATCACTTGACCAAGCTATCTTAGCTAATTATAGGCCAATCTCCAACCTTCCTTTTCTCTCAAAAAGGGTAGTTGTAAAACAGCTAACTGATCATCTGCAGAGGAATGGTCTATTTGAACAGTTTCAGTCAGGTTTTAGAATTCATCATAGTACAGAAACAGCATTAGTGAAGGTTACAAATGATCTTCTTATGGCCTCGGACAGTGGACTCATCTCTGTGCTTGTTCTGTTAGACCTCAGTGCTGCTTTTGATACTGTTGACCATAAAATTTTATTACAGAGATTAGAGCATGCCATAGGTATTAAAGGCACTGCGCTGCGGTGGTTTGAATCATATTTGTCTAATAGATTACAATTTGTTCATGTAAATGGGCAATCTTCTTCACAGACTAAAGTTAATTATGGAGTTCCACAAGGTTCTGTGCTAGGACCAATTTTATTCACTTTATACATGCTTCCCTTAGGGAGTATTATTAGACGGTATTGCTTAAATTTTCATTGTTACGCAGATGATACCCAGCTTTATCTATCCATGAAGCCAGAGGACACACACCAATTAGCTAAACTGCAGGATTGTCTTACAGACATAAAGACATGGATGACCTCTAATTTCCTGCTTTTAAACTCAGATAAAACTGAAGTTATTGTACTTGGCCCCACAAATCTTAGAAACATGGTGTCTAACCAGATCCTTACTCTGGATGGCATTACCCTGACCTCTAGTAATACTGTGAGAAATCTTGGAGTCATGTTTGATCAGGATATGTCATTCAAAGCGCATATTAAACAAATATGTAGGACTGCTTTTTTGCATTTACGCAATATCTCTAAAATCAGAAAGGTCTTGTCTCAGAGTGATGCTGAAAAACTAATTCATGCATTTATTTCCTCTAGGCTGGACTATTGTAATTCATTATTATCAGGTTGTCCTAAAAGTTCCCTAAAAAGCCTTCAGTTAATTCAAAATGCTGCAGCTAGAGTACTGACGGGGACTAGAAGGAGAGAGCATATCTCACCCATATTGGCCTCTCTTCATTGGCTTCCTGTTAATTCTAGAATAGAATTTAAAATTCTTCTTCTTACTTATAAGGTTTTGAATAATCAGGTCCCATCTTATCTTAGGGACCTCGTAGTACCATATCACCCCAATAGAGCGCTTCGCTCTCAGACTGCAGGCTTACTTGTAGTTCCTAGGGTTTGTAAGAGTAGAATGGGAGGCAGAGCCTTCAGCTTTCAGGCTCCTCTCCTGTGGAACCAGCTCCCAATTCAGATCAGGGATACAGACACCCTCTCTACTTTAAAGATTAGGCTTAAAACTTTCCTTTTTGCTAAAGCTTATAGTTAGGGCTGGATCAGGTGACCCTGAACCATCCCTTAGTTATGCTGCTATAGACGTAGACTGCTGGGGGGTTCCCATGATGCACTGTTTCTTTCTGTTTTTGCTCTGTATGCACCACTCTGCATTTAATCATTAGTGATCGATCTCTGCTCCCCTCCACAGCATGTCTTTTTCCTGGTTCTCTCCCTCAGCCCCAACCAGTCCCAGCAGAAGACTGCCCCTCCCTGAGCCTGGTTCTGCTGGAGGTTTCTTCCTGTTAAAAGGGAGTTTTTCCTTCCCACTGTAGCCAAGTGCTTGCTCACAGGGGGTCGTTTTGACCGTTGGGGTTTTACATAATTATTGTATGGCCTTGCCTTACAATATAAAGCACCTTGGGGCAACTGTTTGTTGTGATTTGGCGCTATATAAAAAAATTGATTGATTGATTAATTGATAACGTTTCCAGCTGTAGCCTTCATCAGATCATTTTTCTTTTCTTTGAATTCAAAGAAAAGAAAAATGCGGGATTCCAATCACTTTTGGCCGCCAGAATTCAGAAATCAATGGCATAATCTGCGACACAGCAGCTGCCCTGCTTCAGCCTCATCAGGGAACGTGCAGCTTCATGCCCTGGAGATGTGTGTTGAAACACCTGTTGTAAATCAGCAGTGAATGCCGGAAAGGAGGCACAGGTGGTGGATTGACGACCCCATTCTGCTGTTGCCTACGAGATCGCTAAACCCGGAAGAAAGAGCAGTGAGCTGGTCTTCTTGCTGCGCAAAGCTGCCTACTATGGTGGCGTACCGCCAGCTGGAATGGGTCAGAGCTGGCTGTGTCCATCGTTGGCCAGTTTGTTCTATCAGGCTGGATGGTCAGAAATTGCTGGACACAAATGCACAGCTCAAACAAACAGCTCTGGTTTTTAAAAGGCTTTACTGGTGAGGATTGCAGAGGTCGGTACACGAGTAGGCAGTCAAGGAAAAGCAGCAATTCAAAAATCATCAGGTAAAAAGGTGTGGTCATTGCAAAAGGCTGGAGGTCAGGAACACACAAGGAGGCAGGCAGGACTATGGAATGCAGGTACAGAGCTGGAATGAAGGAATAAAGCACAACAAACTGGCAAAGAGCTAACACACCCAGTGAGCTTACGAGGTCTGTCAATAAAGTACAGGTCCTTTTTATTTTTTTCAAAAACTATATGGATTTCATTCATATGTTTTTACGTCAGACATGCTTGAACCCTCGTGCGCATGCGTGAGTTTTTCCACGCCTGTCGGTGACGTCATTCGCCTGTGAGCACTCCTTGTGGGAGGAGTCGTCCAGCCCCCTCGACGGAATTCCTTTGTCTGAGAAGTTGCTGAGAGACTGGCGCTTTGTTTGATCAAAATTTTTTCTAAACCTGTGAGACACATCGAAGTGGACACGGTTCTGCCCTATGGGCAGGCAATGTGTGGGGATAGGTATGTGTGTGTGTGGGGGGGGGGGGTTGCTGCATCCATCTATATGTTATGATTGTTATAGTAAGATGTGTATAAAAGCATGTTGTTGTTACTGTTGTTCAACGATAACAGTGTGATTGTACAAAAGTGGTTTATTTGCATTCACTTTTGAACATTTTTGAAATTACAGTAGTGTTCAGAATAATAGTAGTGCTATGTGACTGAAAAGATTAATCCAGGTTTTGAGTATATTTCTTATTGTTACATGGGAAACAAGGTACCAGTAGATTCAGTAGATTCTCACAAATCCAACAAGACCAAGCATTCATGATATGCACACTCTTAAGGCTATGAAACTGGGCTGTTAGTAAAAAAAAGTAGAAAAGGGGGTGTTCACAATAATAGTAGTGTGGCATTCAATCAGTGAGTTCGTCAATTTTGTGGAACAAACAGGTGTGAATCAGGTGTCCCCTATTTAAGGATGAAGCCAGCACCTGTTGAACATGCTTTTCTCTTTGAAAGCCTGAGGAAAATGGGACATTCAAGACATTGTTCAGAAGAACAGCATAGTTTTATTAAAAAGTTGATTGGAGAAGGGAAAACCTATATGCAGGTGCAAAAAATTATAGGCTGTTCATCTACAATGATCTCCAATGCTTTAAAATGGACAAAAAAAAAAACAGAGACGCGTGGAAGAAAACGTAAAACAACCATCAAAATGGACAGAAGAATAACCAGAATGGCAAAGGCTCACCCATTGATCAGCTCCAGGATGATCAAAGACAGTCTGGAGTTACCTGTAAGTGCTGTGACAGTTAGAAGACGCCTGTGTGAAGTTCATTTATTTGCAAGAATCCCCCGCAAAGTCCCTCTGTTAAATAAAAGACATGTGCAGAAGAGGTTACAATTTGCCAAAGAACACATCAACTGGCCTAAAGAGAAATGGAGGAATATTTTGTGGATTGATGAGAGTAAAATTGTTCTTTTTGGGTCCAAGGGCTGCAGACAGTTTGTGAGATGACCCCCAAACTCTGAATTCAAGCCACAGTTCATAGTGAAGACAGTGAAGCATGGTGGTGCAAGCATCATGATATGGCATGTTTCTCCTACTATGGTGTTGGGCCTATATATCGCATACCAGGTATCATGGATCAGTTTGGATATGTCAAAATACTTGAAGAGGTCATGTTGCCTTATGCTGAAGAGGACATGCCCTTGAAATGGGTGTTTCAACAAGACAATGACCCCAAGCACACTAGTAAACGAGCAAAATCGTGGTTCCAAACCAACAAAACTAATGCCTCGCAGATGTGAAGAAATCATGAAAAACTGTGGTTATACAACTAAATACTAGTTTAGTGATTCACAGGATTGCTAAAAAAAGCTGTTTGAACATAATAGTGTTGTGTGTTGGGGGGCTTGGCTGGACACTGTTTTGTGGTTTTTGTGTTTGTTTTCCTTTCCAGGTGATTTGGGGCTGATCTCTGGGGAGAATGTGCTGCAGAAGAGTCTCTCACCTCTGTCACGGTGATCTGCTGCACCTGTTGCACTCACGTGCGATTCTCTAATCAGGACGAGCTATGACACCTGTGACATTCACGTGCAGTTCTGAGGACTCTCAGCTGGTACCAATGAAGAGATGAAGAACTGCATTTAAGCCAGCAGTGATCTGGGCTTAATTGCCGGAGAATACAACCGTGTGACGACCGTTTGAGGACGCTGAGGGCCGCTCCAGAATCTGACATTGCGTCTGTGAAGGAGGACAAGGGTGAGAGGCAAGCGCTGTCAGCACACGTCAGAGGTGATTATCCTTATAAGCTTATCTGTGAATATAACATGGCATTGTGCACAGCTAAAATTAAGTATTGAAGAGAATCGTCCACAAGCTGTGAGCAGCTGTTCTTTTGAATTAAGCCTGAAATCAGTCCTGAACATGTTGCTGATAAGTGTGCCTCTAAATAGTTTTTCTTGATAAAAGTACTGAATAACCTTACCTCTGTTCCTCCTTCGCAGAGTACAGTCTCGGGAAAAGCCACCTGGGGGGTGTCGGCGGAACTCCTGAGTCCAGAATGTTCTTCACCCCACCAGACTCATTTACTTTGTATTTGTGTATAGCACAGTGGGAAGAAAAATAAATTTGTTTCTTTTTGGAACTGCTTCTGGTTATTTAGCGCTGGGTTCAGTCAGACGCTGGACCGCTCCTCCACCTGCGTCCTACACATAACAAATAGTTTTGAGTTTGTAGCATCAACAGCAGATGCTACTATTATTGTGAACACCCCCTTTTCTACTTTTTTTACTAATAGCCCAATGTCATAGCCTTAAGAGTGTGCATATCATGAATGCTTGGTCTTGTTGGATTTGTGAGAATCTACTGAATCTACTGCTACCTTGTTACCTCCACCAAGGAGGTTATGTTTTCGGTCGCGTTTGTTTATTCTACTCAACACACATTATCATGGCAACATGAAACTAATTGCAGTGAAACTTTTTGTCAGGAGTTGAGTTTGTCTGTCTGTCTGTCTGATTGTCAGCAGGATAACTAAGTTTTGAAGGGATTTTGATGAAATTTTGTGGAGTGGTTGGAAATGACAAGAGAACTCAGCCACATGGGGTGTGCAGCCAGTACATTCTGAGTGCCAGTCCCAAGCCCGGATAAATGTGGAGGGTTGCGTCAGGAAGGGCATCCGGCGTAAAACAAGCCAACACAACTATGCAGACTCAGAATCGAATTCCCATACCGGATCGGTCACGGCCCGGGTTAACAACATCCGCCATCGGTGCTATTGCCCAACAGGGTGCCGGTGGAAATTGGGCTACTGCTGGGCGAAGATGACGACAAAGAAGAGGAGGAAAACGTTACCACGAACAGCGGGAGAAGAAGAAAACTAGAAGGGTGGAAATGAGAGTGGGGACTTTGCATGTTGGTAGTATGACTGGTAAAGGGAGAGAGCTGGCTGATATGATGGAGAGGAGAAAGGTAGACATATTGTGTGTGCAAGAGACCAAGTGGAAGGGAAGTAAGAGCAGGAGCATTGGCGGTGGGTACAAGTTGTTGTACCATGGTGAGGATAGAAAGAGAAATGGTGTTGGGGTCATTTTAAAGGAAGAGTATGTTAAAAGTGTGTTGGAGGTTAAGCGAGTGTCTGACAGGGTGATGAGTGTGAAGTTGGAAATTGAAGGGGTGATGATGAATATCATTAGTGCATATGCCCCACAGGTAGGTTGTGAGATGAAGGAGAAAGAAGATTTCTGGAGTGTGTTAGATGAGGTGGTGGAGAGTGTGCCCAAGCATGAAAGAGTGGTGATAGGAGCAGACTTCAATGGGCATGTTGGTGAAGGGAACAGAGGTGATGAGGAAGTAATGGGTAGATATGGTATCAAGGATAGGAATGGGGAAGGACAGATGGTAGTTGATTTTGCAAAAAGGATGGAAATGGCTGTGGTGAATACCTACTTTAAGAAAAGGGAGGAGCACAGGGTAACATATAAAAGTGGAGGAAGGTGCACACAGGTGGACTACATTCTTTATAGGAGATGCAAGCTAAAAGAAATCACAGACTGTAAGGTGGTAGCAGGAGAGAGTGTCACTAGACAGCATAGGATGGTTGTTTGTAGGATGACTTTAGAGGTAAAGAAGAAGAAGAGAGTGAGAGCTCAACAAAGGATCAGATGGTGGAAGCTGAAGGAGGAAGACTGTTGTGTGAAATTTAGCGAGCAGGTGAGAGAAGCACTAGTTGGAGGGGAAGCAATTTTGGACAATTGGAAGAGTACTGCAGATGTGGTGAGGGAGACAGCTAGGGCAGTACTGGGTATGACATCTGGACAGTGGAAGGAAGACAAGGAGACTTGGTGGTGGAATGAAGAGGTCCAGGAAAGCATAAGGAGAAAGAGGTTGGCGAAAAAGTTTTGGGATAGTCGGAGAGATGAAGAAAGTAGACAGGAGTACAAGGAGATGCGGCGTAAGGCGAGAAGAGAAGTGGCAAAAGCAAAGGAAAAGGCATATTGCGAGCTGTACAAGAAGTTGAATAGTAAGGAAGGATAAAAGGACTTGTACTGATTGGCCAGACAAAGGGACAGAGCTGGAAAGGATGTGCAGCAGGTTAGGGTGGTAAAAGATGCACATGGTAACGTGCTGACAAGTGAGGAGTGTGTGCTGAGAAGGTGGAGGGAATATTTCGAAGAGTTGATGAATAAAGAAAATGAGCGAGAGAAAAGGCTGGATGATGTGGTGAGAGTAAATCAGGAAGTAAAAGAGATTAGCAAGGAAGAAGTGAGGGCTGCTATGAAGAGGATGAAGAGTGGAAAGGCAGTTGGTCCAGATGGCCTTCCAATGTAGGCATGGAAATGTCTAGGAGAGATGGCAGTAGAGTTTCTAACCAGATTGTTTAATAAAATCTTGGAAAGTGAGAGGATGCCTGAGGAGTGGAGATGAAGTGTGCTGGTTCCTATTTTCAAGAACAAGGGTGATGTGCAGAGCTGCAGTAACTACAGAGGCATAAAGCTGATCAGCCACAGCATGAAGTTATGGGAAAGAGTAGTAGAAGCTAGGCTTAGAAAACAGGTGAAGATCTGTGAGTAGCAATATGGTTTCATGCCGAGAAAGAGCACTACAGATGCAGTGTTTGCTCTGAGAATACTGTTGGAAAAGTACAGAGAAGGACAGAAAGAGTTACATTGTGTGTTTGTGGACTTAGAAAAAGCTTATGATAGGGTGCCAAGAGAAGAGTTGTGGCATTGTATGAGGAAGTCTGGAGTGGCAGAGAAGTATGTTAGGGTAGTACAGGACATGTACAAGAATAGTGTGACAGCGGTGAGATGCGCAGTCGGAATGACAAACTCATTCAAGGTGGAGGTGGGATTACACCAAGGATCAGCTCTGAGTCCTTTCTTGTTTGCAGTGGTGATGGACAGGTTGACAGATGATATCAGACAGGAGTCCCCATGGACTATGATGTTTGCAGATGACATTGTGATCTGTAGTAAGAGTAGAGAGCAAGTTGAGTCTAGTCTGGAGAAGTGGAAATATGCTTTGGAGAGAAGGGGAATGAAAGTCAGTAGAAGCAAGACTGAGTACATGTGTGTGAATGAGAGGGAGCCCAGTGGAATAGTGCAGTTACAAGGAGTAGAAGTGGTGAAAGTAGATGAGTTTAAATATTTGGGGTCAACTGTTCAAAGTAAAGGAGAGTGTGGTAGAGAGGTGAAGAAGAGAGTGCAGGTAGGGTGGAGTGGGTGGAGAAAGGTGGCAGGAGTGATTTGTGACCGAAGAATATCAGCAAGAGTGAAGGGGAAAGTTTACAAAACAGTAGTGAGACCAGCTATGTTGTATGGTTTAGAGACGGTGGCACTAACAAAAAGACAGGAGGCAGAGCTGGAGGTGGCAGAGCTGAAGATGTTGAGATTCTCTTTGGGAGTGACAAGAATGGACAAGATTAGGAATGAACATATCAGAGGGACAGCTCAGGTGGGACGGTTTGGAGACAAAGTCAGAGAGGCGAGATTGAGATGGTTTGGACATGTGCAGAGGAGGGACCCAGGGTATATAGGGAGATGGATGCTGAGGATGGAGCCACCAGGCAGGAGGAGAAGAGGGAGACCAAAGAGGAGGTTCATGGATGTGCTGAGGAAGGACATGCAGGTGGTTGGTGTGACAGAGGAAGATACAGAGGACAGGGTGAGATGGAAACGATTGATCTGCTGTGGTGACCCTTAAAGGGAACAGCCGAAAGACAAAGAAGAAGAAGAAGGTTGGAAATGACAAGAGGAACAAGTGATTAAATTTTAGTCGTGATCCGGATCACGATCCGGATCCTGATGCTAACGCGTTAGCATGTCTATGGCATTTTCAATGTTAAAAGTTAGCATTAAGCAGTTGCAGCTGTCATCACGTTCGGGTGCATTTGTTTTCAAATTGTAATATTTCTTAAATTTATTTTTGTTTATATATTAATAATCTAATGATTATTATATACAATTTTAGAGAAAGAGACAAAAAGAAATAGATCACTGTGCCAAGGAGGGAATCTCTTTAGGGTCAGTGACCCTATGGCCTTGTTTAGAGAAGTGTTTCATAAATGTTAAAAAAATTCATATATCTGCAGTTTAGTTGAATAATAAATTTAATTTTGTCTCTTATTTCTTTTTGTCTATAAGCACATGCAATATCAATATCAGTGCTCAGATGACAGTAGCTTCTGGGGAAGGTGCAAGTTGCAATAAACTGTGATGCCAAGCGTTAAGGATACATGCTATCCAGTCACAGCAGATAAAACTTTTTTACTTCTGAGCAAACGTCATTGTTAGACTTTTTTAGGTTCAATGATTCCACGGCGTGTAGATGTTATGGCGTCAGTGACCCCATGGCCTTGGTGGAGGTTTGCACTCTCTGAGTGCTTCTAGTTTCCCATGTAACAAATATAATCAAAACCTGGATTAATCTTTTTAGTCACATAGCATTACTATTATTCTGAACACTACTGTATGAACTTAAAATATAGGGATGCCAATAATACTCATGAGGACTTAATAACCATTGCAGTAGCCTCAAAATCATATACATTTATATTTTCTGTTGTCGTCATCATCATCAGGGTAAGAAATATCATGATCGGACTGTGATGGCGTGTTGTAAGAAGAGCGGCGTGGCTGCAGCTGCTTTCTGAGAAAGTGTCACGGTCATCGCTCTGGCATTAAGCTCGACCCCAGCCACTGCTGGGCACAGGCGCCATTCATCCTCCTTGGGAATCAGCCATGTGTGGGAGATGAGACCCAGACAGATCAATAATCCTTGCTAATCCATAATCCCATTAGTGATGAAAACAAGTGAAAAATGCTACTTTACTGTATTGTTGCATTGATCCACTTTAATCGCTGTATTAAGATGTTGGGGAGAGAAGCACTAGAGTTTCTTGGAGGCTTTTGCTTTTTGATTAAAGCTGCAGAGTATTGTTTGTGAAACACAGTACTTTTGTGTTTATGCCTGTTTGTTGACCAAACAGCTTGTTCCCATTACTCCGCTCAGGCCTAAAGGTGATCTAGACCTGCTCGTATGTTGGTGTGCGGGAGAGGACAGCAGATGTTTTTCATTAGACAGATGAGCGGCAGCACCCATCCTCTGTAAATTACCTGCTTTTATGTCAGGACAAGAAAACAAAAAGGGGTTGTTACGAATGGCGAGGTATGTTTGCATGTCGAACATTGGGATGGAGTCCTGTCTTGGCCTCCTTAACATCTAATCCCTTTTTAGAGAATGAGTAGTTTCTGGGATTTGAGAAGAGAATGGGAAAGAGCGTTATGTTGTGCCGGAAGAGGCCTGCAAAAGATGCACGTTCCCTAAAAAACCCAGACATCTGTTGTCTGTGAGAAGACAGCAAGGGGAGGAGAGCGGGGACGTCAGGGTCCCTGCAGTCCTGTCCATGCTGGCGGAGGCTCCTATGCTTGCTAATTGGTACGAGGCCTGTGCGTGAGCTGCTGAAGGAGGGGTGTCCGGGTGGCAAGCCAGAGAGGAAGGAAGACAGGCAGCCTCATTCCCACAGCATGATGAAAAATGACCAAGAAAAAAAAAAAGCAGCAACAAAAACACAGAGCAGGACCAGAGAAATGGCTGTTCCCCTCTCCCACCTCTCTATACACCCTTCCAGACTCAGACTCTAGACTACAACCTTATCCTTGTAATTTAGATTAATTCCTTCCATATTTTCCTCTGGGATTAGGCTGCAAACCACCCCGCACCCCTACACGCATTAACCAAATTTGTTGCTTAATGACATCATTACTGAAGTAGATGTTCCACTTACTGCTACATTTACCTCTCCCCTGATCCTGCTCACACCAAAACCAGCATCACGTTAATTTTCAAATGTTGTTAACCTGTTCTGTAGGTGGCGGGTTAGGAGAATAAACTTTCCAATTAATCGTTATTTTCAGTCAACAGACCCAATGGTGCCAGTGTATATCCCCAGACACCATAGTGTACGCAAACCCAATACTCTCCCTTCGCCCAACCGCTTGACCATTTCCATTTATTTTGCACATGGTGCAAAGAGAGAGTGAAAGGAGAGTATTGGGATTGAGTCAACTCCCCATTGGGGGGACGCCAGTCCATCATTGTTCCTGAGGTAAGGCTAGTATTCGTTTACAGCTGTGTGGACTGGTGTCTTGTCCAAGTAGACACAGGTAACATAGCCACGGATCAAATCCAGGTCTGTATTTTGGTAGCCCAGAGCCTTATCCAACTGAGCTACCTGCTCTGCAGGAAAAATATATCAATTCTCAAAAATCCAGAGATCACGCTATGATATGGAGTGCTTTGTCCTTGAATATTTGTCCGACAAGAGGTGTGCTCCTCCAGTGAGTGTGTGAGTCAGTCCTGTCCTGTTTGTTAACACGACAACTCAAACACAACCGTTGCTATCATCTTATATGTCTTCCGATTAAAAAGACACGAGGATAAACTGATTAAAATTTTGTGACCTTTGATGCACCAGATGCATTAAAAAATTCCAACGTTGGTTCACATATTGAAGGACGTGGAGGTGTCAGAGAGGAGGATGTTGAGGAAACTGCTCAGCAACCTGGACAACACCTCCCACCCCCTGCATGCCACACTGGCATCCTGTCAGAGCACCTTCAGCCATAGATTGAGACCACCAAGGTGCACTGCAAAATGTCACAGGAGGTCTTTCCTACCTGTGGCAATCAGATTGCATAATTCCTCCCTCTTCTGTAGGATGAATACATAATGAACAGAGTTAATCACTTACTCAAAGTTATGTGCAATATTGTCAAACATCTTGTGCAAATGTCTTCCAGTCATTTTGCAAAAATTACTGTACTTATTGTAAAAAAAAAAAAAAAAAAAAAAGTTCACTGTTTGCTGTTTTGGTACTGTGGCAAATAAGTTATTTTGGGATAAATAAAGTTGATCTTATCTTATCTTATATGCAATATACCACTTAAGCCACCTGCTGGACATGCCTGGGCTTGCTGCAGGGAAAACTCTTATCAACACATGCATGATATGGAAATTATGAGCAGGTGTGATTGCAGTTACATGTAGCTTGAAATGGAATTGTCAGTTTCTTTTCATTCAGAAGCTTCCATCTGATTGCCAACAACATCCCCACTGCTTGTTCTTTATGTGTTATTGTTGTTGGTAGTGGTGTTTCTTTTATTATTATTTGTAATAACATGATATAAGGGTGATTCTTTAACTACGGGCACTATTGGCCTTGTAAATGTAATTTCCACCACACCATTGCCTTACAATATAAAGCGCCTTGGGGCAACTGTTTGTTGTGATTTGGCGCTATATACTTGTGCTCTGATGTCACTGTTTATCTCCATAGAAACTACCCAAACAATCTTTCATACAAACTGTTTAAAGGGACATTACAGTGTTGTGGTGGAAATTACGGCAATAGTGTGGGACAACTACATTTTGTTTAAAAAAAATGACAACAGTTGTATGACATTGAATACCCCAATTATGTTTTGATTATTTTACTGATATTTTATTCAGAGATATTTTAAAACATTACAAAAAATGTTTCTTTACCATTCATTTTTATCATTGAAGATCAAAAGTCTGGGTGTGGGACAAGCACAAAACGGCAATATTTGCATATAATGATGCTGAAAAAAGGTGAAAAAGTCATCATAGACTATTAGAACAAATTTCTTAACACACTTTCATTGTAAAGATAACTATAAAAGTGTGAAATTTCCCCTTTTTTCTGTTATTCATCCAATATGATCAAAGGACATAAGTGCCCGTAGTCTAAGAATCACCCATAAATATATTAATATCACTTAGCTAGATCATATTTGATTGAGAAAACAGAGAAGATTTGATGGAGAAAGCATTCCACAGAGACATGTAATAAACCTATTTATCAATTTGATGAACAAATTAGCACACTTTAAAAAAAAATGTTGTATGGAGTTAGTGTGTATATCTTAAACTGAAGAACATTTTTGAGCATGGAAAAAATATGTTAATGACACACTTCATAAAATATGCATATGGAAAATGTATCTATTTTAGTAAGTCAATAACTTATTTAAAAAGTTGGCCATAGGTTCACAATGGTTTTAAAATAAACAGTTTGATCATAAAACTTGAATTGCTATGTGTCATTTTTATGACTTAAATGAAAGTTACTAATTCTCAAAAATGGACATGGACATTTGGACATTTCTGAGTAGAATGGAAGTAAAATAAAGATATTAGAATAACTTCAATAAAACAGTTTGACTACTTAATAACACAAACACTTTTCAATTAAAATGTAAAATTAAGTGTACTAAAGTACTTACCTAAATGCTTTACTAAACTTGAGTTAGTGTGACGATTGTCAGCAATTGCTGAGTTGGAATTATTGTAAAAGATCTGAGCAAATTGTGACCTTATTTTTATTTTTTTATTTTTTTTTTAAGAGTGCAACAATTTAGTAGTGTTTTCATAAAATAGAATTTGCCAGCAGCCGAGTATCATATTTTTGTCCACTCACCCACAGGTGCTATTTCAGTGTAGATGAACGAACTCTGAATTCTCACTGGGAAGAGACACAACTAAAAAGTTCCTCAAAACAACATGTAAACACAGCAACAATTGTAGATGCAGCGATGTTGAGCAAGAACGAGCTACAAATCAGGGTTATTGTTGGTTCATAATCCATTGGATATTCACTAAAACAAATATCTAATCAGCCAACCCAACACGTTTCAGCATGCAGACATGGTCGAGAGGATCTGCTGGAGTTCAAGCCAAACAACTGAATGTGTAAGAAAGGACATTTAAGTGACTAAGAATGTTGCTAGTCCCAGATAGCTGGTTTGGGCATTTCAGATCCTGCAGTGCATCCGGAAAGTATTCACAGCACTTCACTTTTCCACATTTTGTTATGTTACAGCCTAATTCCAAAACAGAGTAAATTTTTTTCCTCAAAATTCTTCTCACAACACCCCATAATGAAAACATGAAAAAAGTTTTTTGAACTGAATAAAACTACGAAATCACATGTACAAAAGTATTCACACCCTTTGCTCAATACTTTGTTGATGCACCGTTGGCATCTTGGTCACCTCCCTGAGTAAGGCCCTTCTCCCCCAATAGCTCAGTTTAGACGGGCGGCCAGCTCTAGGAAGAGTCCTGTGGATCCAAATTTCTTCCATTTACAGATGATAGAGGCTGCAGCCAGTCTGCTCTGTGTAACCCTGATCCCGTCAGATCTCAGAAGCTAAGCAGAGCAGGTTCTGGCTAGTACTTGGATGGGAGACCGTGTTGGAACACCAGCGGCTGTGTGTGTTTCTCCAGGTTGCACTGGAGTTGCGTCAGGAAGGGCATCTGGCGTAAAACTTCTGCCAATTACCAATGCGGATCTGGTTGTGTCCGCTGTGGTGACCCCGAACAAAAACCGGGAGCAGCCGAATGACCAACAACAGATGATGGAGGCCGCTGTGCTCATTGGGACCTTCAAAGCAGCAGAAATGTTTCTGTACCCTTCCCCAGATTTGTGCCTTGAGACAATCCTGTCTAGCAGGCCTACAGACAATTTCTTTGACTTCACGCTTGGTTTGTGCTCTGACATGCACTGTCAACTGTGGGACCTTACAGGTGTGTCCCTTCCAAATCATGTCCAATCATTTGAATTGAGCCCAGGTGGACTTCAATTAAGCTGTAGAAAGATCTCAAGAATGAGCCGTGGAAACAGGATGCACCTGAGCTAAATTTTAAGATGGATGGCAAAGGCTGTGAATACTTACGTACTTGATGTATGTGATTTCTTAGTTTTTTTTAGTTTTAATAAATTAGCAAAAATCTAAAAAAAAAAACTTTTTTCACATTGTCATTATGGGGTATTGTGTGTAGAATTTTGAGGAAAAAAATTAATTTAATATATTTTGGAAAAAGGCTGTAACACAACAAAATGTGGAAAAAAGTGAAGCGCTGTGAATACTTTCCAGATGCACTGTACGGGGATTTTCACACACAACCACCTCTACAGTCAACAATACAGCCAATGGTCTGAACCATCCAGTCATTGGTGAACCCCCAGTGAATCAGCTGTTCTCTAGGCTGAATTTCCTTGCTGATGGCAGTGGTCAGAACATTTGCCAAATTGATTGGAGGTGATGGAAAGACCAATAAGTCAAATAACAACTCCTTACAACCAAGATGTGCTGAGGACCATCTCTGAATATACAACACATTGACACTTGAAGCAGATGGGCTACAGCAGGAGACCACCCTCAGCATCACTTCTGTCACCTAAAACAGGAACCATGTGGCTACAGATAGCATAGACGTACCCTTGTGAAACACCTTGGGGTAACTTACACTTGTGATTTGCTGCTATACAAATACATTTAATTGAATTTATAGACACAAAAAATGGACAATGGATAATGGGAAAAACACTGCAACATTTAGATGAAAAGGTCAAAATTTGGGGTAACCATCATGAAAGAATGGATCCTTCCCACTTTGTTTCAAGAATTCAGGCTGGTGGGGGTGTAATGATGCCATCAAGTCAATATGGACCAAAATCTCTGAGGAATATTGAATCTACACCATTAGAAATGAAGGCAGTTGATGCAGTTCTGAATGCAAAAGGGTGTACAATCCAAAACTAGCAAGTTGTAAATAAATGGCCTTGGAATGTATCTTTTTGTATGGCTTAATACCTCGACTAGACATCTTCTGATTCTGCGTGGTGTGCTTTGGCAAATAGCTTGAACAGGACATCTAGAAACACATCTACTTTGATATTTCTGACTGTGATACATCTTGCTGATGCACTAAGACCATAATATCCATTTCTGTTGTCAGTGTTGGATGGTGTGAGATGTTTCCATCTCTACATTTTGTATGTCATTGATAAATCTAAAGGATTCACAGCACTACTGTTGGCAATACTTTACAGTCCCACCTTCAACCAATACGTAGAAGAATACACCCCAAGAAACACTTTTCACACCTGTGTGGATCTGACATAAAACTTGGCTGAATGTAAAAATGTCCCACGAAGAATTAACTCTTCCTCAGGAGACCTGCTATAACATCCTTTGATGCAACAGAAGAAGATGCAGCCCCCACCCCAGCAATTTTGATAAATTTTTTTGACGTTAACTGCCATATTTCCTTTGGTTCTTGACTCAACATTGACTTCATCTCAATTCCTAATTTACACAAGAAAAAGTTGTCGGTTTGAGTCCCGGCTTGTAATAAGTGATGTTAAAGTTACGGTCAAACTTGTAAAGTGGTTTCAGTGGTTGGGAGCTGTAAGCAGCGATTAGTCTGACTGCAAATGAGCCTTAATGTACAACAGATTTGAAAGGCTGTTGTTGGAGGGAAGTGGTTTAACTAAATGGAAGAAGAGTGCTAAACATCTGGGAACATGCTGGGCAAAGAGCTACAGTCCCAGTTAAAAATTATTGGCACCCCAATGTTCAATGCATATTTTGGAACATGCCCAAACTTAAATGCAAATAATTAAATTTTGCTTGATTAGAATGTTTAATAAAATGTCAAAAGTTGCTGAACAAAGGCAAAAAAAAAAAACCCAACATTTTCATACAGTGATAGAGGCAGATCCAGAGGGGGATGACACTCCACCATTGACCAAAGGTGTGATAAAATATGGGAAATGTCTTGCAAGGGCTGACTGATGAATGCTGCTTCATGCACAATTAGAACACTTCCTCCATTTAAAATAAAAAATGCAATAATTGAAAACAGTGATTAGAGAGTCAGTATTTAACTTTCCAGATTGCCATACAGTGATGGAAAGAGGCATTCCTCTGCATGAATCAGAAACTTTCATTTGACTGTAGGTGAGTGTGAGTGTGAATGTGTTTTTCTGTCTACAATATGTGACCCTGCAATAGACTGGCAGTCTGTCCAGGGTGTATCCTGCCTCTTGCCCAATGACAGCTGGACTATGCTCCAGCTCTCTTGTAACTCTTAACCCTTAACACCTGAATTTATATAGCTGTATATAAAAAAAAATGTTTTGTGTGTGTTTTTGCCTTTAGTAGATGGTAAAATAAGGTTGAGATTATAATTTCACTTCTGCACAAAAAATAAATAGTGATTTTGGTATTTTGTAATAATTTATGTTATAATGTTATAATAATAATACTGGTATGTTGTAATATGCGACAACAGGCATACTGGTCAATTTGGTATGTTGCATATTTGAGTCAAATATTGTAGCATATATGCGACAATAGGCGTTAAGGGGTTAATTGGAATGAGCAGGTATAGTAACTGAATGAGTTATAGCCCATTACTCCAGGTAAGGTGTTCTTTTCCTTATAGACCCCATTTTTACAAAGTAGGTTTCTTTGTAATATTGGAGTCAGACAATCAACCATGAGAATGAATTTCGGTTTTAGATGTGTGCTCAGGCTACCCGTCTGTGTCTGTGTCCTTGGACAGGGCACGTCACCCATCTGAGTCCACCCAGCAATAAATGGGCACTGACTTTGGTTGGGGAAGTAAGTTGTGATGGACTGGAATCCCATCCAAGGAGAGTTGTGGACCCTCATCTGTTTCAAGCTACAGTATCCAGGAAAGCATGGACATCAATGACCTTCACACTCTGTCCTGCTTCATTTTGTCACCTATGTCCAAACCGATGGTCTACATTCCCAAAAAGACCAATTTTGGCTTAATCTGTCCCAGATTATCCCAGAAGGTCAGGCAGGACTTTGTGTTGCTGCACCCGCCACACCATGCAACACTCTTTGGTCCTAGATGGAAACCACTCAAGGAGGCAACCAGTCCATCCCTACTTTTCCAAAGTAATTATATATCTGTTGCAGCCAGGTGAAACGTAGGTGTTCTCCAGCCACTGGGGTCCTCAACACTAAATCACTTGCATGCTGGATCATGCCCAGAAAAACACGCCACATACCCAAAATGTCACAGCTGTCATTCTCTCACAATACAAGAGATACTCCTCATCCGATTTCCTCTATGTAACCATTCATATGATGCAAGAAAGAATCTTCCCAGAAAGACTATGGCTTACCTGTGAACATTTTGCAGACATTTATCTTGACTTTTTGAAGTTGACTATCTTGAGTTTTTGAAGTTGACTTTTTGTACCTTTCTGTCACCACTGACTTTTGTCCACCAGCTGAGTTTTTGCAAAATGCAGTCAGGACAGGAGGACACTTTGGAAGAGCGATACGCTATAAAATTTTGTGTTAAGTTCGGAAAGAACGCTACGCAGACTTATGAACTGCTTCAGACTGCTTATGGATTAAATTGCATGGGCACAGCATCGGTGTTTCGTTGGCACAAAAAGTTAAGGGTGGCAGAGAGTCTGTGAGAGACGATGAGAGGTGTGGGAGGGGGAGGGAAGTCAGAACACCGGAGCTGGTGGGGAAAATTCATACTTTTATGGATGAGGACCATCGACTGTCAATAGAGACAATAAGTGTAGAGTTTGAAGTCAGTGTGGGAACTGTGCACACGATTATTCATGATGAACTGAACATGCGGGAGATTTGTGCGAAGTTCAGGACAATGCACCAGTCCACAACTCCATCCGTGTTCCAACTATTTGACCGAGACGGGCATCAAGACAGTTCCTCACCCTCCCTACAGTCCAGACCTTGCTCCCTGTGACTTTTGGTTGTTCCCTAAGATCAAGGAAAACCTTAGAGGCAGTCGTTTTGAAACCACTGAGGAGATGAAAGAGGCTGTGACAAGAGTCGTGGACACGTTCACACCAGAGGACTTCCAGAAGTTGTTGGAAACGATACAACAAGTGCATTGCATCTGGAAGGGAGTACTTTGAAGGGGACTAGAGTTTCATGCTTGTCCAAGGAAAAAAAGTGTCCCTACGAAAAAGTCTCAAAACTTATTGAAGGCACCTCGTACCACTGAGAAACTTCACAGAAACATTACAGCCTCTGAAACAGCGATTTCAGCATCATTGTTGATTACCTTGAAGCTTTTGGAATGACGTCTTTTGTTTGTCTTTACCAGTGTTAAAGAAGTAATGGGATCAATCAGTCATTTTTATGTAGTAAAATAATAATTTATTGGTTCGTTCAAGTCACCTAAACACTCATAATTAATCACAGGTAAGTTTATATGGTATTTTGTTTGAGGGACAAATTTAAATTCACCAAACAAGTGTCAGTAATTGTGTCCAGCACGCATTTGACTGAAATCTGTTTGTTGCTTTTAGAAGAAACTGAAATAATTCCAAGAACTAAATTCAAATCCAGTCCATTTGTATATCTATGTATAAAGCATTTTTTTTTCCTTTTGGCACATTTTTTCCTTTGTCCTCGTTGTGACCACATAGAAAGGTCACTGAGTCAGAGCTGACATGAAATACGACTACAGTTCAATGAATCTGGAGTTGACAAGTAGCTCTGGGCTTCGTAATGAGATCAAAAGATTATATTAGCATGTCAGATGTAATCTCTGAAAATAAAATGGGAATTTTTTTTTTTTTTTTTTGAAAGGAAAAAGAAGCAAAGTAACTGGTAAGTGAACAAGTCAATGCTCGCCCCCTGTTCCCAGACTTCTTAGGCGTGTCACAGGTAATTACTCACACTGTCTCACAGTTACAAACAGTAAACATTTGACCAGTTTTGGGAAACACTCTTCAGTCTGCAGTGGGCAGTAAGCACGTTTCTGCTTTTGTAGAATATCTAAGTTGAACATGAGCTCATAGTGCAGACCGTCAGCTTTAACCGAGGGTGATTACATCCAAATTCAATAACTTGTGGTGTGCCGCCGCAAATATTTAAAGGCTTAGAAATAACTGGCCAGCTGTCTACGGCAAAAGGTTAGTAAATAAAATATCCAGAGCAGAGTTCAAGTCGTAGATATCAGCTGGAGTTCAGTTCAGACAGTTATGACAACATGGAGGATAGACACTCACTTTATTAGGCACACCTTACTCTAGTAGATTTGGAAAATATTCATAACACTTCACTTTTCCACATTTTGTTATGTTACAGCCTTATTGTAGAGAAGCTTGACTCTTCACCTGGACTGAGTTGCTTGACGCGAGGACGTTTCGCTTCTAATCGCAGAAACATTACAAAACGTCCTTGCGTCAAGCAACTCATTCCAGTCGAAGATTCAAGCTTCTCTCCTATGGAAACTGACCTGGACAACTGAGCCTTCACAGAAAAATTACAGCCTTGTTCCAAAATGGATTAAATTCATTTTTTCCTCAGAATTCTACAAACAGTAATTCCATAATGCCAATGTGAAATACGTTTTTGAGATTTTTGCAAATTTATTAAAAATATAAACTAAGAAATCACCTATACGTAAGTATTCACAGCTTTGCCATGAAGCTCGAACTGAGCTCAGGTGCATCCTGTTTCCACTGATCATCCTTGAGATGTTTTTACAGCTAAATTGGAGTCAACCTGGGGTAAATTCAGTTGATTGGAAATGATTTGGACACCTGTCTACATATGAGGTCCCACAGTTGACAGTACATGTCAGAGCACAAACCAACCATGAAGTCAAAGGAATTGTCTGTAAACCTCAGAGACAGCATTATCTCGAGTCACAAATCTGGGGAAGGGTACAGAAACATCTCTGCTGCTCTGAAGGACCCAATCAGCACAGTGGCCTCCATCAGCCATAAATGGAAGAAATTGAGCTCCACCAGGACTCTCCCTGGAACTTGCCACCCGTCTAAACTGAGCAAATGGGGGAGAAAGGCCTTAGTCAGGGAGGTGACCAAGAACCCAATGGTAACTCTGTCAGCAAGAAGGTTGTGGGATTGCTTCTCGCCTGGTCCTTTCTGTGTGGAGTTTGCGTGTTTGCATGGGTTTCTCCAGAGTCCCTCCCACTTCTAAACAAGTGCACATTAGGTGGAATGGAAACTTTAAACTGACCGGAGGCCTGGGTGAATGTGCTGTGCTGTATGTGGCTCTGCGACAGACTGGTGTCCTGGCCAGGATGTAGCTTGCCTCACACCCTAAGACTGCTGGGATAGGCTCCAGCCCCCTCCCCCATAACCCTTGATTGGAGTAAGCAGGTATAGAAAACCTTAACCCTTATCTCACAGAGGTGCCTGCTCTGCTTTCTGTCAAAGACATGCATTGAGTTTTTTGCAGATACTAATTGTAAATAATCCTTTCTCCTATAGTGTTATTAATCCATTAATTATTAATAACTGAAGTTCCAAAACTCACTGTACGGGTGGGGTGTGTGTGTGTGTGTGCCATGATCATTATAGTAAGGTGTTAAAAAAAAAAATCTGAAGCTGTGCAATCCCTAATGGTGAACATGCACATGTGCAAGCCACCCGCTGTCAGCTGAGATTGCAAAGGAGACTCACTCACATCATTCGGCTTCAACCGCTTACTCCAATTAAGGGTCACAGGGGGCTGGAGCCTATCCCAGCAGTCATAGGGTGTGAGGTGGGGACAGGACGCTAGTCTGTCGAGACCACATATAGACAGACTAACATGTTCACACCGCCACACACACCTACGGATAATTTAAAGTTTCCAATTCAGCTTACCTGCATGTCTTTGGATGTAAGAAAGCTGGCGCACCCGAGGGAACCCACACAAACACGGGGGAGAACATGCAAACTCCGCACAGAAAGACCACAGGTGGGAATCGATCCCATGACCTTCTTGCTGTGAGGCAACAGTGCTAACCACTAATCCACTGTGCTACCCGATCGCAAAGCAAAGTGAGCAAGTTTTTACCATAATCTTCAAAACCCAACTGGTTTCTATCGTCACTAATCCCGACAGAAAACGTGCTCGGAGGTGGCGTTGCACTGCTGACAGTGAAGCTGAGTCCATACCTCACGAGCATAACAACAAAGCCCAGAGATGTGACGTGTTGGACGGCAGTGACAACACGACAGAGAAATAAAGAAAGAGGAAAGGGCAGCGGGAATAACCGCCATTCAAACCCTGAAAAGCACAGAGATGTGGCGTCAACAGTATTCGACCACTCAAGGCCTTTCTCTTCCTCCTCGTCTTCCTGCCATGGTCTCCTCTGTCAGGCCAAAGCCGGTAAACTGAAGGCAGTTAAAGTCACCGCTGCACAGACAGTAAGCCACCAGCTTGACAGTTCTGGTTGAACAGGTTTGGAGGGGAGCGGCCGATACTTGTTTTAACTGCTTGCTGCCGCACTTCTGCAGCCTCTCCAGCACCCCGGAAAAACTCACACTCAAGGCTCAAAGAGTAGGTGCAGTGGCCTCCAAAGGTGGACGCAGGGCTTTAAAACGTCGTACAGATGCAACGAGGTCACGGATCACGCTGCGTGCGTTTCAAAGTCACCGTGACAAATGTAAATCAGTGCTGCTGCTGCGATGTTTAAGACGGATCAGACGCTGGAGCTTCTCAAACTCATAAACAGACAGACCACATGAATCAGCACGGACTAAGCGATGATTAAGCAACATAGCTCCACATGTTTAATCACAGCCAGAGTTTTCTCCGTCACTTTTTCCTCACAGACATCAAAGGAAGCACCAGAGCCGTTTGTCCAAACTTTCACATAGAAGGTCACTGACAAGTAGGTAGGTCCACATGAAGGAAAAAAAATAGATAAACAAGAGCAATCCAAGATTTCTGACGTCCGCAAAGGGTTGACGGGGACTCAAAATAAAAGATATGCGAGTCACATCGTGAGCCGGACTCCACAACACAACGCAATAACCGCTGATGGTTCCAATCTGATATTTAATTCACAAGCAGATACATAATAGTGTCTTCCTGATCTTGGGTTTTACATCATGATGTCATATCCATGAATTGGTTTTGACATAATCCTTACAAGTCTACAAAGTGAAATACTGATCCAGAATACGGATCCAGATCCAGATCACCTCCACAATTTATCATCCATGGATTAATATCTATCTGTGGTGAAATTTGTCAAAATCCGTGCAGGAGTTTTAACTCACTGATATGCTGTGGACTTCCGGTTACATTAATATTAAAAAATACAAACAATAATGTCTGGAGGAGGCAGTTCCAATGAATGCAAGATGTTTTTTTTAGTAGTCTGGGAGATGAGCCAACCTGTATACCAAAAAAGCAAAAGAAAAATCATGCATATGGTAATAAGAATGGATTATAATAAAAGTACACAACAATGCACAAAACCCCCAAATTAAAAACCTGATAACAGAAAAAGCTGTGACTTATGTCTATTTTCTTCCAAAGAGGCATTTTTGGTCAGGTGCGACTTATGCTCGAGAAAATAGGGGAAGTGTGCAAAAAGGAGTCTAGTGAGGGAAGCCACCAGGACTCCCATGAGAGTACTGAAGGACTTACAGGTTTTATTATTGGTGGAGGTGATGGTCTAGTGGTGAAGGCATTGGGCTTGAGACCAGAAGATCCTCGGTTCAAATCCCAGCCCAACTGGAAAATCACTAAGGGCAAGGACCTTGGGCAAGGTCTTTAATCCCCCATTGCTCCCGGTGTGTAGTGAGCATCTTGTATGGCAGCACCCTGATATCGGGTTGAATGTGAGGGCATTATTGTAAAGCGCTTGAGTGTCTGATGCAGATGGAAAAGCGCTATATAAATGGAGTGTATTTAGCATTGGTTGTGAATGAATAAAGTCCACGCTTACAGCTTCACAGTGGAGTAGAAGAGACAAGTATCACACACACACCAAAAAAACACACACTGGGATGGAGTCTTCCAGCAAAGTGTAGCTAAAGTTTTAGGTCTTTTTTTAAAAAACAAACTCTTCCTGTCTGTTACTCCACCACAACGCTGTGACTGGTGATGCAACAGGCAAAGTGTTGCACAATCCAGTTTCTCTACACACAGAACCACAGAAGCCGGTAACTTCTTCAGAGTCGTCATGCGTGTCTTGGTGGCTTCCCTCACACTAGTCTCCTCCTTGCACGGTCACCTCAGTTTTGGAAAACTGCCTACTTCAGACAGATTTACCGCACAGTAAAATAGTGTTTGTGTTTCTTAATGATGAAGTCCAAAACATGATCAGTGACTTGGAAACATTCATACGTCCATCCTCTGACTAAAAATTGTGACTGCTTGTAATTTAATTTGTCCAATTACTCATGTCTTCTGAAAATGATTTTATACCAAGCCTGAATAGATCCTTGTCATTTGATTGGTGGTTTGTATACCACATGACATGGATCATTTGTCCCATTTGCCATTGTTCTCCATTTAGTGTGCAATTGTGGTTCCATATGATTGTACCATTGCACGCTGGAACCACTGCACGCACACGAGTGGGCAATGGCACTTAACATGCAGCTTATTGATACTGCTCATTCTTCTAAGACAAAGGAAAAAACAAAATCGCAGTACACCGTAAGCCGCCGGGAGGCATTTGCAATATTCTGTGTAGAAGTTTGAGGAAAAAAAAAATCAGTTTCATCCATTTTGGAATAAGGCTGTAACATAAACTGAAGTTCTGTGTATACTTTCTGGATGCAATGTGTGTGTGTGTGTTGTGTGTGTTTACTCAAGTGACATTTTTCATGTTTTAATATATTGAATTAACTATTATTGACCACAGTGATCAGTGGTGATTGGTTGTGTGTAGAGTAGTCTTACATTTTTTCCCCCGCCTCAAAAATGGATCTTCAACTTGATAATCATTTAATTTAATGAAATATGGGGTGAACGACTCACTTGCTTTTGGAGAAAAGGGTATATCTGGACAGTCAACAGTAATTTATTTTTCCATTGACTCACTAATTTTAAAGCACAAAGCTGAGGTGCCTAAAAATTTGCCGAGCACTGTGTGTCAGCTAAAACAAAAGCAAACTGTTTTTCTGCTCTCGGCTGTGAGTCTTCTTTCCTCACACGAAGCGTTCTGTGAGCCTATTTGTGAATCCCGAGCGGATAATGAAGGCTACTGTTCCGTTTCTATGTGGTCTTTCCTGTTTATTAATAGGAAACTTTTCTAACACATGACTTGACCATCATTTGTGAAACAGCTGAAAAATGAGGCTATGGAACGAAAGCGCTATCTATTAACCGAGTCACCGGATAGAACTTGAGTTGATTTTATTTTTTTCCAGTTCTGTACATAATAATAAAAAAAAGTCATGCCCACTTCCTAACCTCTAAATGTCAAAAAAAAAAAAAACATTTATAGAAGTTTAACACATCATCAAAAGTTAAACCAAACACCAGAATAAAACCATTATTTACAAAAGCCCGTTAAATTATGACATAAATAAGAAAATATTTACAGCCAGGACATGACTCCGGATAAAAGTTATTTTTTGGATTTAATGTCTAATTAAAAACACTTTAAAAGAAAGTATGTACATTTACACACATTCTCACAACACACACACACACTCCGGCAGGACTGAACTGGTTGGTATGCTGATAATTTTTTTTTTTTTTTTAAATACAAAGGAAAACCAATTCATAACACAACCATTAAAGTTATATTTTACAGTCTGCCAGGTTTTAAAGATGCAGTAAGAATGGCTGTATGAACACTGAAGGGGCTTCTGTCCTAAACCTTCTTTAAACTCTCTGGTTTCTGAGCGAAAACATACGCACAAACCGGAACTAGATGTTTCCAGTTCGAGCCTACGTAAGATTTGAACCAACTGTCGGGAACAAAGCACAATAACACTGAAAACAGTTTGAAGTGGTCATACAAAATAACTGTCTTCTTCTCCCTTTCTCATACAAAAAAGCAATTCCGTCGAGACAGGAAATCAGTGGATTTGCTTCTAGACAGGGAAGGAGGGGAGGAAAGCTGAGAAGAATTCGAAGCCACCAGCTCATCTTGAAATGATGTCCTCCAAGGAGGGGAGGAAAAGAAAAAATAAAAATCTGAATGTAATTTGTTCCTGTTCTGCTCTTCAGTGTGCAGGACCCACAGCTGTAGCATCGGTACAATAGCAACTGGGCTGCACAGTGCTATGTACGCTGTGGCGTGTGGTCCACCCTGAGAGGGTTGATCTTAGAGTCAGTCAGCGGCTGTTCACGGCAGATGCGGGCTGATATTTCATATAATGCACACAAGCTCTGAGGAGCTCTTAGAAAATAAAAAGGATGCAAATTCTATTGTGTGCACAAACTTGTCTCTCACAGAGCGAAAATACTACATATTGATGTCAAACGTCCAAACAACAACAACAAAAAAAAGGGCAGACAGGCTGGAGATGAGGGAATCGGACATTGTAAAGTCCATATGGATTATCCTCCGAGCCCTCATTTCCTGTGCTTGTCCAGTTTGTCGGTCGATTTGCTCCCACTGTCTGAGGACCCCTGGGTGTCGCTCCCGGAACTCATGTACATCTTGTCCACTTGTTTGATAGCCTCGTTCAGGTAGTTCTGAAGCGAGGTCATAGCAGCACAGATGGCCGGAGATCCAAAGCCGTGTGTGAGGAGGCTGAAGTGGGTCAGGCAGCCTTGGATTGTGGGCTCCAGGATGGGCGCTGGCCGAGAGTTTCCCAGAGGGGAGCGGTCCTGAGTAAGCAGGTCAGTGAACTCCTTACAGATTTGCCTAAAAAGGACAAAACGGTGAAAAGCAAGGATTTAGAAGTTTAACTGCATTCAGTGTCTGCCGGTTATCTGAGAATGAACTTTGTGGCTCTTGCTAAAAATCACTGAAAACCAACATCAGAATTTGCAGAATTCTCACAGTAGCAGCTTTAGTAAAGCTTACAAAAATTTTAAATGAACTAGCACCCGATTACCTTGTATGTCTTATAAAACCTTATGTACCAGCCTGTGCCCTATACTAATTGGTTTATTGTACACTTTTTATGTATGGCAACTCTGCTATACAATTGTTGACATAAAAGTACAATCCACTATAGAAACTGAAAGTTATTATTGTCTAAACTGGCAGTGGTGGGCACAGTTAAGTTAATCAGCCAGCAACTAATGACCTTTTTCATAAACAGAGTAGCTTTTCAGCTAACTTTGAAAACTTTTAGTGGACCATTCAGCTCCCTATAAATTTAATTAAGTTTTAGTTTGAGGTGATGGTCTAGTGGTTAAGCATTGGGCTTCAGACCAGAGGATCCTCTGTTCAAAACCACAGCACACCAGAAAACCACTAAGGGCTCTTAGGCAAGATCTTTAATCCCCTAGTTGCTCCTGGTGTGTAGTGAGCACCTTGACATCAGTGTGAATGTGAAGCATAATTGCAAAGCACTTTGAGCTTATGATACAGATGGAAAAGTGCTATATAATGCAGTCCATTTACCATGACCAGCCATTTTCTACACCCATTTATAATAAATGGGTGTAGAAAATGGATAGTCCTTACAAGGAAGGCATGGGAGCTGGAGCAAATCCCCCAGAAGTCCAGTGAGAAGGAAGGTACACCCTAGACAGGATACTAGTCTATCACAGGGAGCTTTTTAGTCAGCAGTTAAATTTTATTTAACAAACGATGTTAATACTCAAAACCATCGCAAACTGGAAAATTATACACCTTTGTTCTTGTTGGAGCTTCCACATGAAATAATTGCACAAAGGCAATAAACATCACCTCGAAGTGACGGAGGAGCAGAAGGTCAGGCCAGAATAAATGCAATTATTAGCTAGCTGTAGCTTCAGCAGGATCACAGTTAACTATTAAGATGGCGGATTAGTGATTTTTGAAGTTAGCCTTGAGGTTAGCTGTGCCCATCCCCTTTAGCAGGCATCATTCCAGACATCCACTGTGAAAAGACACTTACTTGGCAGCAAGGAGCATGTTCTTACGAGAGTTAACCTCGTTGCGTTCCACGTGCGGCCTGCTGAGGTACTCGGCAATTGCCTTTGCAGGAAATTCTGTCTCACATACATAACCAAAGTCTCTTGCTAAATGTACAGCTTCACCTGAAAGAAGCAAAAAGAAAGGGATCCAAGATTAACAGCCCAAAATGCCTCCGTGACCAGCAGTAAAGAATTGATCAAACCTTAGAAAGGTATGATTGTCCATCCAAACTGTAAAACTACATTTTCTCACTTCCTGCTGTTGGTTTTGGCCATGAGTGTTCAAGTTATCACTTGACCTCTTAATATATGGCTCACAATATGCTAAAGTGTTATGAAAGTGTAACACAAAGGTCAATTTTTCAAGTTACATGTTTTTATTGCAAACTAGTTTGGAATTGTAGTACACATATATTTCTTTCATAAACCACAAAGCTCAAGATAACTCATTAACTATTAACTTTAAAAATTTCACTTTTCCATTATGGAAAAGTGAAATTAATAAGAGTATGGACCCTTGCGGATGTTATTTTTGACAGACAATTCTCAGGTTGTTTTCAACTTGTTATAATTTCTTAATAGGCGTATCTTTTATACAAATTGACGATGTATATCGGAGAATACATATTTCAAAGTAGAATGCCCATCTAAGTGTAAATGTTAGCTATAGTTTATGCGACTTTTAACCATCTATATCTCCCACTTGGTTTTGACAGACGGCGTAACATCCGCAAGGGTCATTTTTTAATTAAATTTTTTTGTACTTAAAATTGACTCAAGGGCCTTTTATTTACTTTTAATTTTTCATTTCATTGGTTTTCTATTGACTAACGCACAATGCAATTGCCTTGAGGTTGGTTTGAAAAAATATGACCTGGTTGAAAAAGTGAGGTCCAATCGTGTTATAATATGTGATGAAAAAAAGTGGATTTTCCAAGCTTCTTTTCAATTTTTTTTTTATTTTATGAGCAACAAATACACTCAAATTATGCATACTATATATACATTAGTTACATTAGTGTTAACAATAACAAACATTTCTATTCAACAATCCATATTTAATAAACACATTCATGAAGTACCTCAGGTGTAATACAACGGTTTAGCATATTTTGAGCCATATAAACTGCTGTGACAACTACCACTAAAACAAGCCAATTAATGGAGTTTCACAGGCAGTTAGTATTTCCATTCTGAATACTAAAAAATTTAAAATTGAAAACCACAAACCAGTTTTTAAAAGTACATTTTCTATTTACAGATTGCACAGATAACCTGTATGTAAAACTGCCAGTAATTCAGTGCAGTTTGACAACTGTTGCAACAGCAATCTGCTGCCTCCTTTAACCATTAATTAAAGTTAAACCAAGTTGTATGGTTTTAATTTTCTGTCTGGTAATCCGTTACGTCTACCCAAATGTTTCTTACATTTGTTGTTACCGTATCACCTTTTACAGACTACAAGTCAAACAGCACTTCTTAAGTTTATTTGAAGACTGCACCACTCATTTTGTCCAACTCTTTAGCATCACTATTCCTTCTGTAAGGTGATAGAAGGTGTAACAAACCAATTTTTAATTTAATAACCATCTTTCTTTTCTTTTTAACCTGTAAGAAGGAACATTTTTGCAACACCAGATAGTTATATATGAAATATATCAGAGTAGCTTACCATGGTGCTGGCGACAGAAGCAATGCTGAATTTCATAAGAACAATTTCTAACAAGAAATGGCACGTTATGTAGATGGGGTCCAACTGTCAGAACCAATTTTCTTTATGACCGTATTGTCAAACTTTGGCCTCCAGGTTTGATGTCAGCATTCTGATTTGGAGGTCATGGAAAAATGGCTGTCACCACTTTCCAATTAGCACATGTGGGACGGACACCATTAAGTGGTGTTTAACACATTTACAAGAAAAATTTAAATCAATCAATCAGTCTGAAGGGATGTTTGTAAAATAACAGAGTAACAAAAGCACTGTTTCTAGAAAGTGTAGATTCCGCTCACGAGTGTTACAAATGTACATTTTGACAGCTCCGAGTACACAACCAAAATTCTACTATAAACCACTGAATCAAGTCTGCTGCCTAAATATCAAACCTTTACCTCAAATCCTATTATAAGCTAACACACATGGTAGGTGTCAGTAATATTTGTGAGAAAAAAAAAGTATTTTATTTCAGTATGAATTGAACTGATGTTGCCCTTAAAGATTTATTTCTTTATGGAGCCAAAACAAATCTGCATTAGACCTTAAACAACTACTATGTATGAAAGATTAAGATCAGCATTACAGGGATTATCACACTACGTCTTTTAATCCACCAGACTGAAGGATGATTAAGATGTGCAACTTCCCTGACTGATCCATTTAGAACATGAAAGCACAGACTGTATATACACCGGATATAGTATAAACCCTTTGTGACCTCGCCGAAAGAGTTTCAGAAGAGCTGGTTTGAAGCGAAAGTTGGGGTTGCTCTAGATGTCACCATCTTGGCAGTACTTGACTCCGCCCCAGTCTCCGTTACCAAGCATAACAAATGCATATTTTTTGCAGACTGGACCTTCTTTTAACGTGTCACTTGGCTGCAGGTATATAAAAAACTATGACCACCATATTGCCTCAATTACCATGACACCATCACTGAAACCAACATCACCATCCCATTAAATAGTTCCTACTTTGCAAACATACAAATTAAATATATACAGTTTCAATAAGTGTAAATACTGGAGCACAGACTTCTTGATGGCCAGTTAGTACAATTAACCCCACAGCAAGTCATATGCTCAGAAAGGACAAACACATTGAGGCCCTGGCAGATGGTGGCAGTCCACACCCAGCACACAATACCTGTCAACCAAAGTGACTATACCCCTAATGTAGCCATCTTAAAATAGCTTAGACTGATGAGCAATATAAAAAAGGGGATTAGTTCACTTTTGGAGTCAACCTCAAGAAGCTGCTGAAGAAACTGCAAGCTTTGGTACTTTCACATTGGTTTCATCTTTCAGCACTGGAGGCTTCCACTTGCATGATGGCAATGCCCTCATGTGCAGGCCTGACAGGCACAAGGAGAAGTTTAAATGCATAATGAGCTGTGCTTTGTTTCTGAAACAGAGGGCAGACGTGCTATAGAGACAAACGTATTTCTGTCTAGAGGGTGGTTTATCTTGCATGGTGATAATGGCCTTACGTGGATAAATGCTAACACAGTGTGCCCGTGGCACTAAGAGTATCACTTATTGATAGACATGTACATCACTTGAGGATGTGGGCAGCTCTTCAGAAGCACAAGCTTTAAGGTCATCTGGTGCGAACACACCAGAGCGAACACAAGATAACAAGGCTTCACTGAGCTTTGAAGGTCTCTAAATAACAAGAGCCTCCAGTCTTTCTCCTGCACAAAATCCGCAGCCCAGTTACAAAAATTAAGCATGCAGAAGCAAGAGAAAAAAAAAAAAAAACACCCGTGGTGGAGAGGCGTGATAAACGACTAATATGGTGATCATGCTGAAGGATCATTGCACAGTTAATAAATTGATGACAAGATGCTTTATACGTCCTGTCAGTGAGGCAACTACACTAATCTCTACATCAAAGTCTAGATCCTTAACACCAGATGTGTGCCATTCTCTGAGCATTCTGCAAACTAATAACAGCAATAAGTATTTGTAATATTTTCAAGACTGTACTGTATATTGTGTAACATCCTAAAATTGGTCCTTTCTGTGTGGAGTTTGCAAGGCTTCCCTCCAGGTGCTCCGGCTTCCTCCCAATTCCAAACACATGCAGGTTAGATGACTGATTGATGTGTGTGTGTGTCAGCCCTGTGACAGACTGGCGGCCTGACCAGGTTGGAACCCCACCCATCACCCAATGATCGCTGGGAACTGGTCCAACCCTGGAACATGTACATATTGCAGAACTTATTAGGGTGATTGTCGAGAGGTTAATGCGGTGGGTCTGTAGCTAGAGGATCCTTGGTTCAAATCAACATCAGACCAGAAGGTCCTTAATCCCCAAGTTGCTCCCAGTGCGCAGTTGAGTGCTTTGCATGGCAGCACCCTGACAGTGGTGTGTGTATGGATGAATGTGAAGCATCACTGTAAAACACTCTGCGCATGAAAGCAGTCTGTTTATGCATTTACCATATTTGATGGTAAGTGGATAATCCACAGGTGGCTCAGCGGTGCACACTCATACTGCACAACAAGAAGAACGGGGGTTCGATTCCAGTCATGCCCACTTCCTTTCTTTGTGGAGTTGGCACGTTCACCCTATGTCTGCATGTTTCCTCTGCGATCATTTCTTCTATGGGCACCAAGCTGTGGCTGTCTAACTGCTCATAGTAGTTGGATTCTTTGTAGGTGTCCATGTATGAATAATGAAGTTGTCTTCAAATGACTTCCTTTTTTTTGAATAACTAAACATCTCAAAATTAATGTATCCAAAATTTAGCCTGTTAACAGTTTGCCATTAATTTTGACCTGTTGGAAACAAATGCAGAAACAGCTCAAGGTTGAAGCATCTTAAAGCTATTTTAATCTATTCTAAATGTGGCACAATTTAAATCCAGTTAAAATCTAACTATTTCTTACTGAACCACATTAAAGCCAGTTTAAGACATTTTGTTAGTTTATAGCAGTTTACATGCGTTGAAAGTAAGAATTGTCATTTAGACCAGATGTAAACACATTTGAACCTCCTTAGACGATTCTGTCAATGTCATTGCAAAACCAATTTGAAGTAAATCTGAAAATAAATTTTGAGAAGATGTCACAAGACTTTTTAAATCAATAATTACTTGACAAAATAGTTGATTGTCTGCCAATCACCACATTGAATAATCAATTGGTTATAGTTTGAACAAGATTACAACATTTTTGAACGATTTTAAAAGCAATGAACACCCATTTTTATTCCTTGGTTTTTAGAACAGCTTGTCTCAAACACCAAATATCTGAAAATTATTCTTTGCAACCGATTTAAACGATCAACAGATTATCATAACATTTGACATTTATAATGATGTCACACTCACACATCTGATTTTTAACTAAAATGCACAAACTTGCAAAGGCAACAAAAGAACAAGTAGTTGACAAGTATTGAGTTGCTCCACTTTTTTTTAACCTGCGAATATCTCGGCAATTATGATCACATGAATGACATTTAGAGAATGAAACACTATGTGGAAGCAACCGTGCCGAAGTCCTGACAAATTGCAAAAGGCATTCCAAGTGGTGCGACCAGCAATTAAACCGGAGAATGTTCTCTGCACTCCTGAGTGACGGCTCCTACCTTCGACTAGTGAGGTAAGCAGAGTGACATTAGCCGCCTTCCTTCTTCCTGCAGGCAGGTTGAGCCCAATCTTATCCAGCTTTTCTCTCAGCGATCGACCGCCATTTTTTGACTTTGCCCTGCACAAGAACACAGTAGTTAAAAAGTTGACAGAAAAAAAAATATTCAAGCCGTGCTGACCACTTTGCATGGTTTAGTCAAATATATAGAATTAGTAGAAGTGGAACCATACATTGTGTATAATGATGATTGTATTATGAAGCCTGTATCATTTTTTTAATAAATGGGTATTGTGAAACCTTTGAAAGTCAACTACTCCATGGAATAATGAGTCATGACGAGTGTCAGAAGCATGATAAATGTGTCCTGACATGCTTCATGTAATGGTACACCTTAACAATTAGCACACACATTGGAATACTGGCAGCAATTTGTCAACACGTAAAATTAAATAAAATATTTTTATGAGAAGGATAAGAAATCCATTACAGTGAATAATTCATCTATTTGGGTGGTTTTCTCCCCACAAAGTCATGTAATTTCAGCATTTTGGAACATTGAAAATGACAGAACACAGTCTGACAGCAATTCCCGGTGATCCTTTGAATTACTGCAGTGCTGAAAGGAAAACAGAGTTTCACATTCCGGTCACAGTGAACACTGTCAAGAAAAATGTTGAAAAACATCCAACAATGGTTAATGTTTTAGAATCCATTTAAATTTTTGCCAACATTTAACAGATTTCAACAGATTTCTGCATTTAGTGTAGCAACATGACATGCTGCTGCTGAATATATGATGTGTTTATTTATTTATTCATTTTCGCCAGAGTACTGCAATGCATCACCAGGGCCCGGTTTCATAAAGCAGTCTAATGTTGTTTAGCCGACTAAACTCACTTAGTTGACTAATCTTTTGATGTTAGCCGTTACACAAAATGCTTAGTCGGCTAAGGTTTTGCATTAGCCGACTAAAGTTTTTAGCCTCCTCCAGAGGAGGCTCATCTTATTTTAGTTGACAAAACTAAAATAAAGAAGGAAGGAGAGCCTTGCGGCGGGAGCGGGTGTTCTGGGAACGGAATAATCCATTGGAGATGTTACGGACACAGAGATTCAACAGTGATACTGCTTCCATTTACCAACAATCCTCTTCATCGTAGACAGGATAGCTCCAGCCATCAACCACCAGATGAGGAGGAACAACACCCTGCCAGCCCTTTGGGTTTTGAATGTGCTGAGGTTTTAAACCTGTAGGACCTTTCAGCAGATTATCGGCGACACCACCCACATCTCCAAGTCGACTGTGTGCCGAATCATGAGGGATGTTAGCTCGGCACTTATCCTGCACATCGGGCAATTGGTTCAGCAATCTTCTGATGGACACTGAGCTCTCCTCCCAAGACCGTCTTTTGGCAGCTAGGTCTGACGTTGTTCCTTTGGAACACTAAAGAGCACCGCTAGTAGACTAAAAGATTAGGCTGTTTTATGAAACCAGGCCCAGGAGGCATCGTCACAGCACTCACGCTACAACCTTTACTGAACCAACGCGCAAAAATGACAGGGTTTTAAAAAGAAGCACTGACTTTTTTGCTAAAATGGATTCGTTATTGCAACATAAAACTATTTAAGTTACTGACTTTCATAGTGTACTGGAGAGAACGAAAGCAGCTGAAAGTCCAGCAGGTCAAAATTTTATTTATTGGGGGGGGGGGGGGGGGGGGGGGAGTTATTAACCTCATGTGTATGCATTTTGAACATTTTGAGATAAACTGTACAAAAAGGACATTGTACTTTAAAAATGTTCTTCCCTGGTGCCCAACGACATCAGCAGAAGTCAAGGGACAGGACGGGAAACATGGTAGGAAAACATTTTAGGATGAACAACTTTTAGGCATTTGCCACTTTATTTGCTTTATCACAGTTACTTTCTGTGAGTTTTTGTTATGGCCTTTAATCCCGGCATTTTAAGAATCACAAAGATTACACTTGTATTTTTTGTATGCATTAATTACTGCAACAGCGACCCATCAGGTGTTTGTAGATGTGCAGCAGATAAGAATCAGACAGCTGTGAAACTTATGACAAATAATTAAAACAAACAAGCTCTTATGCCATTTCTAACTCCCCTCCACACACAAACAATGCATTCACTTAATGGCCATAGCACAGAAATCACTTAAACACACCCTTGCAGAAACACTTAAAAACACTCCACATGTGTGTGAATGAGGGAGCCCAGTGGAATAGTGGAGTTACAAGGAGTAGAAGTGGTGAAAGTAGATGAGTTTAAATATTTGGGGTCAACTGTTCAAAGTAAAGGAGAGTGTGGTAGAGAGGTGAAGAAGAGAGTGCAGGTAGGGTGGAGTGGGTGGAGAAGGTGGCAGGAGTGATTTGTGACCGAAGAATATCAGCAAGAGTGAAGGGAAAGTTTACAAAACAGTAGTGAGACCAGCTATGTTGTATGGTTTAGAGACGGTGGCACTAACAAAAAGACAGGAGGCAGAGCTGGAGGTGGCAGAGCTGAAGATGTTGAGATTCTCTTTGGGAGTGACAAGAATGGACAAGATTAGGAATGAACATATCAGAGGGACAGCTCAGGTGGGACGGTTTGGAGACAAAGTCAGAGAGGCGAGATTGAGATGGTTTGGACATGTGCAGAGGAGGGACCCAGGGTATAGGGAGATGGATGCTGAGGATGGAGCCACCAGGCAGGAGGAGAAGAGGGAGACCAAAGAGGAGGTTCATGGATGTGCTGAGGAAGGACATGCAGGTGGTTGGTGTGACAGAGGAAGATACAGAGGACAGGGTGAGATGGAACGATTGATCTGCTGTGGTGACCCTTAAAGGGAACAGCCGAAAACAAAGAAGAAGAAGAAGGTTGGAAATGACAAGAGGAACAAGTGATTAAATTTTAGTCGTGATCCGGATCACGATCCGATCCTGATGCTAACGCGTTAGCATGTCTATGGCATTTTCAATGTTAAAAGTTAGCATTAAGCAGTTGCAGCTGTCATCACGTTCGGGTGCATTTGTTTTCAAATTGTAATATTTCTTAAATTTATTTTTGTTTATATATTAATAATCTAATGATTATTATTACAATTTTAGAGAAGAGACAAAAAGAAATAGATCACTGTGCCAAGGAGGGAATCTCTTTAGGGTCAGTGACCCTATGGCCTTGTTTAGAGAAGTGTTTCATAAATGTTAAAAAAATTCATATATCTGCAGTTTAGTTGAATAATAAATTTAATTTTGTCTCTTATTTCTTTTTGTCTATAAGCACATGCAATATCAATATCAGTGCTCAGATGACAGTAGCTTCTGGGGAAGGTGCAAGTTGCAATAAACTGTGATGCCAAGCGTTAAGGATACATGCTATCCAGTCACAGCAGATAAAACTTTTTTACTTCTGAGCAAACGTCATTGTTAGACTTTTTTAGGTTCAATGATTCCACGGCGTGTAGATGTTATGGCGTCAGTGACCCCATGGCCTTGGTGGAGGTTTGCACTCTCTGAGTGCTTCTAGTTTCCCATGTAACAAATATAATCAAAACCTGGATTAATCTTTTTAGTCACATAGCATTACTATTATTCTGAACACTACTGTATGAACTTAAAATATAGGGATGCCAATAATACTCATGAGGACTTAATAACCATTGCAGTAGCCTCAAAATCATATACATTTATATTTTCTGTTGTCGTCATCATCATCAGGGTAAGAAATATCATGATCGGACTGTGATGGCGTGTTGTAAGAGAGCGGCGTGGCTGCAGCTGCTTTCTGAGAAAGTGTCACGGTCATCGCTCTGGCATTAAGCTCGACCCCAGCCACTGCTGGGCACAGGCGCCATTCATCCTCCTTGGGAATCAGCCATGTGTGGGAGATGAGACCCAGACAGATCAATAATCCTTGCTAATCCATAATCCCATTAGTGATGAAAACAAGTGAAAAATGCTACTTTACTGTATTGTTGCATTGATCCACTTTAATCGCTGTATTAAGATGTTGGGGAGAGAAGCACTAGAGTTTCTTGGAGGCTTTTGCTTTTTGATTAAAGCTGCAGAGTGTTTGTGAAACACAGTACTTTTGTGTTTATGCCTGTTTGTTGACCAAACAGCTTGTTCCCATTACTCCGCTCAGGCCTAAAGGTGATCTAGACCTGCTCGTATGTTGGTGTGCGGGAGAGGACAGCAGATGTTTTTCATTAGACAGATGAGCGGCAGCACCCATCCTCTGTAAATTACCTGCTTTTATGTCAGGACAAGAAAACAAAAAGGGGTTGTTACGAATGGCGAGGTATGTTTGCATGTCGAACATTGGGATGGAGTCCTGTCTTGGCCTCCTTAACATCTAATCCCTTTTTAGAGAATGAGTTTTCTGGGATTTGAGAAGAGAATGGGAAAGAGCGTTATGTTGTGCCGGAAGAGGCCTGCAAAAGATGCACGTTCCCTAAAAAACCCAGACATCTGTTGTCTGTGAGAAGACAGCAAGGGGAGGAGAGCGGGGACGTCAGGGTCCCTGCAGTCCTGTCCATGCTGGCGGAGGCTCCTATGCTTGCTAATTGGTACGAGGCCTGTGCGTGAGCTGCTGAAGGAGGGGTGTCCGGGTGGCAAGCCAGAGAGGAAGGAAGACAGGCAGCCTCATTCCCACAGCATGATGAAAAATGACCAAGAAAAAAAAAACAGCAACAAAAACACAGAGCAGGACCGAGAAATGGCTGTTCCCCTCTCCCACCTCTCTATACACCCTTCCAGACTCAGACTCTAGACTACAACCTTATCCTTGTAATTTAGATTAATTCCTTCCATATTTTCCTCTGGGATTAGGCTGCAAACCACCCCGCACCCCTACACGCATTAACCAAATTTGTTGCTTAATGACATCATTACTGAAGTAGATGTTCCACTTACTGCTACATTTACCTCTCCCCTGATCCTGCTCACACCAAAACCAGCATCACGTTAATTTTCAAATGTTGTTAACCTGTTCTGTAGGTGGCGGGTTAGGAGAATAAACTTTCCAATTAATCGTTATTTTCAGTCAACAGACCCAATGGTGCCAGTGTATATCCCCAGACACCATAGTGTACGCAAACCCAATACTCTCCCTTCGCCCAACCGCTTGACCATTTCCATTTATTTTGCACATGGTGCAAAGAGAGAGTGAAAGGAGAGTATTGGGATTGAGTCAACTCCCCATTGGGGGGACGCCAGTCCATCATTGTTCCTGAGGTAAGGCTAGTATTCGTTTACAGCTGTGTGGACTGGTGTCTTGTCCAAGTAGACACAGGTAACATAGCCACGGATCAAATCCAGGTCTGTATTTTGGTAGCCCAGAGCCTTATCCAACTGAGCTACCTGCTCTGCAGGAAAAATATATCAATTCTCAAAAATCCAGAGATCACGCTATGATATGGAGTGCTTTGTCCTTGAATATTTGTCCGACAAGAGGTGTGCTCCTCCAGTGAGTGTGTGAGTCAGTCCTGTCCTGTTTGTTAACACGACAACTCAAACACAACCGTTGCTATCATCTTATATGTCTTCCGATTAAAAAGACACGAGGATAAACTGATTAAAATTTTGTGACCTTTGATGCACCAGATGCATTAAAAAATTCCAACGTTGGTTCACATATTGAAGGACGTGGAGGTGTCAGAGAGGAGGATGTTGAGGAAACTGCTCAGCAACCTGGACAACACCTCCCACCCCCTGCATGCCACACTGGCATCCTGTCAGAGCACCTTCAGCCATAGATTGAGACCACCAAGGTGCACTGCAAAATGTCACAGGAGGTCTTTCCTACCTGTGGCAATCAGATTGCATAATTCCTCCCTCTTCTGTAGGATGAATACATAATGAACAGAGTTAATCACTTACTCAAAGTTATGTGCAATATTGTCAAACATCTTGTGCAAATGTCTTCCAGTCATTTTGCAAAAATTACTGTACTTATTGTAAAAAAAAAAAAAAAAAAAAAGTTCACTGTTTGCTGTTTTGGTACTGTGGCAAATAAGTTATTTTGGGATAAATAAAGTTGATCTTATCTTATCTTATATGCAATATACCACTTAAGCCACCTGCTGGACATGCCTGGGCTTGCTGCAGGGAAAACTCTTATCACATGCATGATATGGAAATTATGAGCAGGTGTGATTGCAGTTACATGTAGCTTGAAATGGAATTGTCAGTTTCTTTTCATTCAGAAGCTTCCATCTGATTGCCAACAACATCCCCACTGCTTGTTCTTTATGTGTTATTGTTGTTGGTAGTGGTGTTTCTTTTATTATTATTTGTAATAACATGATATAAGGGTGATTCTTTAACTACGGGCACTATTGGCCTTGTAAATGTAATTTCCACCACACCATTGCCTTACAATATAAAGCGCCTTGGGGCAACTGTTTGTTGTGATTTGGCGCTATATACTTGTGCTCTGATGTCACTGTTTATCTCCATAGAAACTACCCAAACAATCTTTCATACAAACTGTTTAAAGGGACATTACAGTGTTGTGGTGGAAATTACGGCAATAGTGTGGGACAACTACATTTTGTTTAAAAAAAACAACAGTTGTATGACATTGAATACCCCAATTATGTTTGATTATTTTACTGATATTTTATTCAGAGATATTTTAAAACATTACAAAAAATGTTTCTTTACCATTCATTTTTATCATTGAAGATCAAAAGTCTGGGTGTGGGACAAGCACAAAACGGCAATATTTGCATATAATGATGCTGAAAAAAGGTGAAAAAGTCATCATAGACTATTAGAACAAATTTCTTAACACACTTTCATTGTAAAGATAACTATAAAAGTGTGAAATTTCCCCTTTTTTCTGTTATTCATCCAATATGATCAAAGGACATAAGTGCCCGTAGTCTAAGAATCACCCATAAATATATTAATATCACTTAGCTAGATCATATTTGATTGAGAAAACAGAGAAGATTTGATGGAGAAAGCATTCCAGAGACATGTAATAAACCTATTTATCAATTTGATGAACAAATTAGCACACTTTAAAAAAAAATGTTGTATGGAGTTAGTGTGTATATCTTAAACTGAAGAACATTTTTGAGCATGGAAAAAATATGTTAATGACACACTTCATAAAATATGCATATGGAAAATGTATCTATTTTAGTAAGTCAATAACTTATTTAAAAAGTTGGCCATAGGTTCACAATGGTTTTAAAATAAACAGTTTGATCATAAAACTTGAATTGCTATGTGTCATTTTTATGACTTAAATGAAAGTTACTAATTCTCAAAAATGGACATGGACATTTGGACATTTCTGAGTAGAATGGAAGTAAAATAAAGATATTAGAATAACTTCAATAAAACAGTTTGACTACTTAATAACACAAACACTTTTCAATTAAAATGTAAAATTAAGTGTACTAAAGTACTTACCTAAATGCTTTACTAAACTTGAGTTAGTGTGACGATTGTCAGCAATTGCTGAGTTGGAATTATTGTAAAAGATCTGAGCAAATTGTGACCTTATTTTTATTTTTTTTTTTTTTTTAAGAGTGCAACAATTTAGTAGTGTTTTCATAAAATAGAATTTGCCAGCAGCCGAGTATCATATTTTTGTCCACTCACCCACTATTTCAGTGTAGATGAACGAACTCTGAATTCTCACTGGGAAGAGACACAACTAAAAAGTTCCTCAAAACAACATGTAAACACAGCAACAATTGTAGATGCAGCGATGTTGAGCAAGAACGAGCTACAAATCAGGGTTATTGTTGGTTCATAATCCATTGGATATTCACTAAAACAAATATCTAATCAGCCAACCCAACACGTTTCAGCATGCAGGACATGGTCGAGAGGATCTGCTGGAGTTCAAGCCAAACAACTGAATGTGTAAGAAAGGACATTTAAGTGACTAAGAATGTTGCTAGTCCCAGATAGCTGGTTTGGGCATTTCAGATCCTGCAGTGCATCCGGAAAGTATTCACAGCACTTCACTTTTCCACATTTTGTTATGTTACAGCCTAATTCCAAAACAGAGGTAAATTTTTTTCCTCAAAATTCTTCTCACAACACCCCATAATGAAAACATGAAAAAAGTTTTTTGAACTGAATAAAACTACGAAATCACATTACAAAAGTATTCACAACCCTTGCTCAATACTTTGTTGATGCACCGTTGGCATCTTGGTCACCTCCCTGAGTAAGGCCCTTCTCCCCCAATAGCTCAGTTTAGACGGGCGGCCAGCTCTAGGAAGAGTCCTGTGGATCCAAATTTCTTCCATTTACAGATGATAGAGGCTGCAGCCAGTCTGCTCTGTGTAACCCTGATCCCGTCAGATCTCAGAAGCTAAGCAGAGCAGGTTCTGGCTAGTACTTGGATGGGAGACCGTGTTGGAACACCAGCGGCTGTGTGTGTTTCTCCAGGTTGCACTGGAGTTGCGTCAGGAAGGGCATCTGGCGTAAAACTTCTGCCAATTACCAATGCGGATCTGGTTGTGTCCGCTGTGGTGACCCCGAACAAAAACCGGGAGCAGCCGAATGACCAACAACAGATGATGGAGGCCGCTGTGCTCATTGGGACCTTCAAAGCAGCAGAAATGTTTCTGTACCCTTCCCCAGATTTGTGCCTTGAGACAATCCTGTCTAGCAGGCCTACAGACAATTTCTTTGACTTCACGCTTGGTTTGTGCTCTGACATGCACTGTCAACTGTGGGACCTTACAGGTGTGTCCCTTCCAAATCATGTCCAATCATTTGAATTGAGCCCAGGTGGACTTCAATTAAGCTGTAGAAAGATCTCAAGAATGAGCCGTGGAAACAGGATGCACCTGAGCTAAATTTAAGATGGATGGCAAAGGCTGTGAATACTTACGTACTTGATGTATGTGATTTCTTAGTTTTTTTTAGTTTTAATAAATTAGCAAAAATCTAAAAAAAAAAACTTTTTCCACATTGTCATTATGGGGTATTGTGTGTAGAATTTTGAGGAAAAAAATTAATTTAATATATTTTGGAAAAAGGCTGTAACACAACAAAATGTGGAAAAAAGTGAAGCGCTGTGAATACTTTCCAGATGCACTGTACGGGGATTTTCACACACAACCACCTCTACAGTCAACAATACAGCCAATGGTCTGAACCATCCAGTCATTGGTGAACCCCCAGTGAATCAGCTGTTCTCTAGGCTGAATTTCCTTGCTGATGGCAGTGGTCAGAACATTTGCCAAATTGATTGGAGGTGATGGAAAGACCAATAAGTCAAATAACAACTCCTTACAACCAAGATGTGCTGAGGACCATCTCTGAATATACAACACATTGACACTTGAAGCAGATGGGCTACAGCAGGAGACCACCCTCAGCATCACTTCTGTCACCTAAAACAGGAACCATGTGGCTACAGATAGCATAGACGTACCCTTGTGAAACACCTTGGGGTAACTTACACTTGTGATTTGCTGCTATACAAATACATTTAATTGAATTTATAGACACAAAAATGGACAATGGATAATGGGGAAAAACACTGCAACATTTAGATGAAAAGGTCAAAATTTGGGGTAACCATCATGAAAGAATGGATCCTTCCCACTTTGTTTCAAGAATTCAGGCTGGTGGGGGTGTAATGATGCCATCAAGTCAATATGGACCAAAATCTCTGAGGAATATTGAATCTACACCATTAGAAATGAAGGCAGTTGATGCAGTTCTGAATGCAAAAGGGTGTACAATCCAAAACTAGCAAGTTGTAAATAAATGGCCTTGGAATGTATCTTTTTGTATGGCTTAATACCTCGACTAGACATCTTCTGATTCTGCGTGGTGTGCTTTGGCAAATAGCTTGAACAGGACATCTAGAAACACATCTACTTTGATATTTCTGACTGTGATACATCTTGCTGATGCACTAAGACCATAATATCCATTTCTGTTGTCAGTGTTGGATGGTGTGAGATGTTTCCATCTCTACATTTTGTATGTCATTGATAAATCTAAAGGATTCACAGCACTACTGTTGGCAATACTTTACAGTCCCACCTTCAACCAATACGTAGAAGAATACACCCCAAGAAACACTTTTCACACCTGTGTGGATCTGACATAAAACTTGGCTGAATGTAAAAATGTCCCACGAAGAATTAACTCTTCCTCAGGAGACCTGCTATAACATCCTTTGATGCAACAGAAGAAGATGCAGCCCCCACCCCAGCAATTTTGATAAATTTTTTTGACGTTAACTGCCATATTTCCTTTGGTTCTTGACTCAACATTGACTTCATCTCAATTCCTAATTTACACAAGAAAAAGTTGTCGGTTTGAGTCCCGGCTTGTAATAAGTGATGTTAAAGTTACGGTCAAACTTGTAAAGTGGTTTCAGTGGTTGGGAGCTGTAAGCAGCGATTAGTCTGACTGCAAATGAGCCTTAATGTACAACAGATTTGAAAGGCTGTTGTTGGAGGGAAGTGGTTTAACTAAATGGAAGAAGAGTGCTAAACATCTGGGAACATGCTGGGCAAAGAGCTACAGTCCCAGTTAAAATTATTGGCACCCCAATGTTCAAATGCATATTTTGGAACATGCCCAAACTTAAATGCAAATAATTAAATTTTGCTTGATTAGAATGTTTAATAAAATGTCAAAAGTTGCTGAACAAAGGCAAAAAAAAAAAAACCAACATTTTCATAACAGTGATAGAGGCAGATCCAGAGGGGGATGACACTCCACCATTGACCAAAGGTGTGATAAAATATGGGAAATGTCTTGCAAGGGCTGACTGATGAATGCTGCTTCATGCACAATTAGAACACTTCCTCCATTTAAAATAAAAAATGCAATAATTGAAAACAGTGATTAGAGAGTCAGTATTTAACTTTCCAGATTGCCATACAGTGATGGAAAGAGGCATTCCTCTGCATGAATCAGAAACTTTCATTTGACTGTAGGTGAGTGTGAGTGTGAATGTGTTTTTCTGTCTACAATATGTAACCCTGCAATAGACTGGCAGTCTGTCCAGGGTGTATCCTGCCTCTTGCCCAATGACAGCTGGACTATGCTCCAGCTCTCTTGTAACTCTTAACCCCTTAACACCTGAATTTATATAGCTGTATATAAAAAAAATGTTTTGTGTGTGTTTTTGCCTTTAAGTAGATGGTAAATAAGGTTGAGATTATTAATTTCACTTCTGCACAAAAAATAAATAGTAATTTTGGTATTTTGGTAATAATTTATGTTATAATGTTATAATAATAATACTGGTATGTTGTAAATATGCGACAACAGGCATACTGGTCAATTTGGTATGTTGCATATTTGAGTCAAATATTGTAGCATATATGCGACAATAGGCGTTAAGGGGTTAATTGGAATGAGCAGGTATAGTAACTGAATGAGTTATAGCCCATTACTCCAGGTAAGGTGTTCTTTTCCTTATAGACCCCATTTTTACAAAGTAGGTTTCTTTGTAATATTGGAGTCAGACAATCAACCATGAGAATGAATTTCGGTTTTAGATGTGTGCTCAGGCTACCCGTCTGTGTCTGTGTCCTTGGACAGGGCACGTCACCCATCTGAGTCCACCCAGCAATAAATGGGCACTGACTTTGGTTGGGGAAGTAAGTTGTGATGGACTGGAATCCCATCCAAGGAGAGTTGTGGACCCTCATCTGTTTCAAGCTACAGTATCCAGGAAAGCATGGACATCAATGACCTTCACACTCTGTCCTGCTTCATTTTGTCACCTATGTCCAAACCGATGGTCTACATTCCCAAAAAGACCAATTTTGGCTTAATCTGTCCCAGATTATCCCAGAAGGTCAGGCAGGACTTTGTGTTGCTGCACCCGCCACACCATGGCAACACTCTTTGGTCCTAGATGGAAACCACTCAAGGAGGCAACCAGTCCATCCCTACTTTTCCAAAGTAATTATATATCTGTTGCAGCCAGGTGAAACGTAGGTGTTCTCCAGCCACTGGGGTCCTCAACACTAAATCACTTGCATGCTGGATCATGCCCAGAAAAACACGCCACATACCCAAAATGTCACAGCTGTCATTCTCTCACAATACAAGAGATACTCCTCATCCGATTTCCTCTATGTAACCATTCATATGATGCAAGAAAGATCTTCCCAGAAAGACTATGGCTTACCTGTGAAACATTTTGCAGACATTTATCTTGACTTTTTGAAGTTGACTATCTTGAGTTTTTGAAGTTGACTTTTTGTACCTTTCTGTCACCACTGACTTTTGTCCACCAGCTGAGTTTTTTGCAAAATGCAGTCAGGACAGGAGGACACTTTGGAAGAGCGATACGCTATAAAATTTTGTGTTAAGTTCGGAAAGAACGCTACGCAGACTTATGAACTGCTTCAGACTGCTTATGGATTAAATTGCATGGGCACAGCATCGGTGTTTCGTTGGCACAAAAAGTTTAAGGGTGGCAGAGAGTCTGTGAGAGACGATGAGAGGTGTGGGAGGGGGAGGGAAGTCAGAACACCGGAGCTGGTGGGGAAAATTCATACTTTTATGGATGAGGACCATCGACTGTCAATAGAGACAATAAGTGTAGAGTTTGAAGTCAGTGTGGGAACTGTGCACACGATTATTCATGATGAACTGAACATGCGGGAGATTTGTGCGAAGTTCAGGACAATGCACCAGTCCACAACTCCATCCGTGTTTCCAACTATTTGACCGAGACGGGCATCAAGACAGTTCCTCACCCTCCCTACAGTCCAGACCTTGCTCCCTGTGACTTTTGGTTGTTCCCTAAGATCAAGGAAAACCTTAGAGGCAGTCGTTTTGAAACCACTGAGGAGATGAAAGAGGCTGTGACAAGAGTCGTGGACACGTTCACACCAGAGGACTTCCAGAAGTTGTTGGAACGATACAACAAGTGCATTGCATCTGGAAGGGAGTACTTTGAAGGGGACTAGAGTTTCATGCTTGTCCAAGGAAAAAAAGTGTCCCTACGAAAAAAGTCTCAAAACTTATTGAAGGCACCTCGTACCACTGAGAAACTTCACAGAAACATTACAGCCTCTTGAAACAGCGATTTCAGCATCATTGTTGATTACCTTGAAGCTTTTGGAATGACGTCTTTTGTTTGTCTTTACCAGTGTTAAAGAAGTAATGGGATCAATCAGTCATTTTTATGTAGTAAAATAATAATTTATTGGTTCGTTCAAGTCACCTAAACACTCATAATTAATCACAGGTAAGTTTATATGGTATTTTGTTTGAGGGACAAATTTAAATTCACCAAACAAGTGTCAGTAATTGTGTCCAGCACGCATTTGACTGAAATCTGTTTGTTGCTTTTAGAAGAAACTGAAATAATTCCAAGAACTAAATTCAAATCCAGTCCATTTGTATATCTATGTATAAAGCATTTTTTTTTCCTTTTTGGCACATTTTTTCCTTTGTCTCGTTGTGACCCACATAGAAAGGTCACTGAGTCAGAGCTGACATGAAATACGACTACAGTTCAATGAATCTGGAGTTGACAAGTAGCTCTGGGCTTCGTAATGAGATCAAAAGATTATATTAGCATGTCAGATGTAATCTCTGAAAATAAAATGGGAATTTTTTTTTTTTTTTTTGAAAGAAAAAGAAGCAAAGTAACTGGTAAGTTGAACAAGTCAATGCTCGCCCCCTGTTCCCAGACTTCTTAGGCGTGTCACAGGTAAATTACTCACACTGTCTCACAGTTACAACAGTAAACATTTGACCAGTTTTGGGAAACACTCTTCAGTCTGCAGTGGGCAGTAAGCACGTTTCTGCTTTTGTAGAATATCTAAGTTGAACATGAGCTCATAGTGCAGACCGTCAGCTTTAACCGAGGGTGATTACATCCAAATTCAATAACTTGTGGTGTGCCGCCGCAAATATTTAAAGGCTTAGAAATAACTGGCCAGCTGTCTACGGCAAAAGGTTAGTAAATAAAATATCCAGAGCAGAGTTCAAGTCGTAGATATCAGCTGGAGTTCAGTTCAGACAGTTATGACAACATGGAGGATAGACACTCACTTTATTAGGCACACCTTACTCTAGTAGATTTGGAAAATATTCATAACACTTCACTTTTCCACATTTTGTTATGTTACAGCCTTATTGTAGAGAAGCTTGACTCTTCACCTGGACTGAGTTGCTTGACGCGAGGACGTTTCGCTTCTAATCGCAGAAACATTACAAAACGTCCTTGCGTCAAGCAACTCATTCCAGTCGAAGATTCAAGCTTCTCTCCTATGGAAACTGACCTGGACAACTGAGCCTTCACAGAAAAATTACAGCCTTGTTCCAAAATGGATTAAATTCATTTTTTCCTCAGAATTCTACAAACAGTAATTCCATAATGCCAATGTGAAATACGTTTTTTGAGATTTTTGCAAATTTATTAAAAATATAAACTAAGAAATCACCTATACGTAAGTATTCACAGATTTTGCCATGAAGCTCAAACTGAGCTCAGGTGCATCCTGTTTCCACTGATCATCCTTGAGATGTTTTTACAGCTAAATTGGAGTCAACCTGGGGTAAATTCAGTTGATTGGAAATGATTTGGACACCTGTCTACATATGAGGTCCCACAGTTGACAGTACATGTCAGAGCACAAACCAACCATGAAGTCAAAGGAATTGTCTGTAAACCTCAGAGACAGCATTATCTCGAGTCACAAATCTGGGGAAGGGTACAGAAACATCTCTGCTGCTCTGAAGGACCCAATCAGCACAGTGGCCTCCATCAGCCATAAATGGAAGAAATTGAGCTCCACCAGGACTCTCCCTGGAACTTGCCACCCGTCTAAACTGAGCAAATGGGGGAGAAAGGCCTTAGTCAGGGAGGTGACCAAGAACCCAATGGTAACTCTGTCAGCAAGAAGGTTGTGGGATTGCTTCTCGCCTGGTCCTTTCTGTGTGGAGTTTGCGTGTTTGCATGGGTTTCTCCAGAGTCCTCCCACTTCTAAACAAGTGCACATTAGGTGGAATGGAAACTTTAAACTGACCGGAGGCCTGGGTGAATGTGCTGTGCTGTATGTGGCTCTGCGACAGACTGGTGTCCTGGCCAGGATGTAGCTTGCCTCACACCCTAAGACTGCTGGGATAGGCTCCAGCCCCCTCCCCCATAACCCTTGATTGGAGTAAGCAGGTATAGAAAACCTTAACCCTTATCTCACAGAGGTGCCTGCTCTGCTTTCTGTCAAAGACATGCATTGAGTTTTTTGCAGATACTAATTGTAAATAATCCTTTCTCCTATAGTGTTATTAATCCATTAATTATTAATAAACTGAAGTTCCAAAAACTCACTGTACGGGTGGGGTGTGTGTGTGTGTGTGCCATGATCATTATAGTAAGGTGTTAAAAAAAAAAAATCTGAAGCTGTGCAATCCCCTAATGGTGAACATGCACATGTGCAAGCCACCCGCTGTCAGCTGAGATTGCAAAGGAGACTCACTCACTCATTCGGCTTCAACCGCTTACTCCAATTAAGGGTCACAGGGGGCTGGAGCCTATCCCAGCAGTCATAGGGTGTGAGGTGGGGACAGGACGCTAGTCTGTCGCAGGACCACATATAGACAGACTAACATGTTCACACCCGCACACACACCTACGGATAATTTAAAGTTTCCAATTCAGCTTACCTGCATGTCTTTGGATGTAAGAAAGCTGGCGCACCCGGAGGGAACCCACACAAACACGGGGAGAACATGCAAACTCCGCACAGAAAGACCACAGGTGGGAATCGATCCCATGACCTTCTTGCTGTGAGGCAACAGTGCTAACCACTAATCCACTGTGCTACCCGATCGCAAAGCAAAGTGAGCAAAGTTTTTTAACATAATCTTCAAAACCCAACTGGTTTCTATCGTCACTAATCCCGACAGAAAACGTGCTCGGAGGTGGCGTGCACTGCTGACAGTGAAGCTGAGTCCAATACCTCACGAGCATAACAACAAAGCCCAGAGATGTGACGTGTTGACGGAGTGACAACACGACAGAGAAATAAAGAAAGAGGAAAGGGCAGCGGGAATAACCGCCATTCAAACCCTGAAAAGCACAGAGATGTGGCGTCAACAGTATTCGACCATCAAGGCCTTTCTCTTCCTCCTCGTCTTCCTGCCATGGTCTCCTCTGTCAGGCCAAAGCCGGTAAACTGAAGGCAGTTAAAGTCAACCGCTGCACAGACAGTAAGCCACCAGCTTGACAGTTCTGGTTGAACAGGTTTGGAGGGGAGCGGCCGATACTTGTTTTAACTGCTTGCTGCCGCACTTCTGCAGCCTCTCCAGCACCCGGAAAAACTCACACTCAAGGCTCAAAGAGTAGGTGCAGTGGCCTCCAAAGGTGGACGCAGGGCTTTAAAACGTCGTACAGATGCAACGAGGTCACGGATCACGCTGCGTGCGTTCAAAGTCACCGTGACAAATGTAAATCAGTGCTGCTGCGATGTTAAGACGGATCAGACGCTGGAGCTTCTCAAACTCATAAACAGACAGACCACATGAATCAGCACGGACTAAGCGATGATTAAGCAACATAGCTCCACATGTTAATCACAGCCAGAGTTTCTCCGTCACTTTTTCCTCACAGACATCAAAGGAAGCACCAGAGCCGTTTGTCCAAACTTCACATAGAAGGTCACTGACAAGTAGGTAGGTCCACATGAAGGAAAAAAAAATAGATAAACAAGAGCAATCCAAGATTTCTGACGTCCGCAAAGGGTTGACGGGGACTCAAAATAAAAGATATGCGAGTCACATCGTGAGCCGGACTCCACAACACAACGCAATAACCGACTGATGTTCCAATCTGATATTTAATTCACAAGCAGATACATAATAGTGTCTTCCTGATCTTGGTTTTACATCATGATGTCATATCCATGAATTGGTTTTGACATAATCCTTAAAAGTCTACAAAGTGAAATACTGATCCAGAATACGGATCCAGATCCAGATCACCTCCACAATTTATCATCCATGGATTAATATCTATCTGTGGTGAAAATTTTGTCAAAATCCGCGCAGGAGTTTTAACTCACTGAATATGCTGTGGACTTCCGGTTACATTAATAATTAAAAAAATACAAACAATAATGTCTGGAGGAGGCAGTTCCAATGAATGCAAGATGTTTTTTTTAGTAGTCTGGGAGATGAGCCAACCTGTATACCAAAAAAGCAAAAGAAAAAATCATGCATATGGTAATAAGAATGATTATAATAAAAAGTACACAACAATGCACAAAACCCCCAAATTAAAAACCTGATAACAGAAAAAGCTGTGACTTATGTCTATTTTCTTCCAAAGAGGCATTTTTGGTCAGGTGCGACTTATGCTCGAGAAAATAGGGGAAGTGTGCAAAAAGGAGTCTAGTGAGGGAAGCCACCAGGACTCCCATGAGAGTACTGAAGGACTTACAGGTTTTATTATTGGGGGAGGTGATGGTCTAGTGGTGAAGGCATTGGGCTTGAGACCAGAAGATCCTCGGTTCAAATCCCAGCCCAACTGGAAAATCACTAAGGGCAAGGACCTTGGGCAAGGTCTTTAATCCCCCATTGCTCCCGGTGTGTAGTGAGCATCTTGTATGGCAGCACCCTGATATCGGGTTGAATGTGAGGCATTATTGTAAAGCGCTTTGAGTGTCTGATGCAGATGGAAAAGCGCTATATAAATGGAGTGTATTTAGCATTGGTTGTGAATGAATAAAGTCCACCGCTTACAGCTTCACAGTGGAGTAGAAGAGACAAGTATCACACACACACCAAAAAAACACACACTGGGATGGAGTCTTCCAGCAAAGTGTAGCTAAAGTTTTAGGTCTTTTTTTTAAAAAACAAACTCTTCCTGTCTGTTACTCCACCACAACGCTGTGACTGGTGATGCAACAGGCAAATGTTGCACAATCCAGTTTCTCTACACACAGAACCACAGAAGCCGGTAACTTCTTCAGAGTCGTCATGCGTGTCTTGGTGGCTTCCCTCACACTAGTCTCCTCCTTGCACGGTCACTCATTTTTGGAAAACTGCCTACTTCAGACAGATTTACCGCACAGTAAAATAGTGTTTGTGTTTCTTAATGATGAAGTCCAAAACATGATCAGTGACTTGGAAACATTCATACGTCCATCCTCTGACTAAAAAATTGTGACTGCTTGTAATTTAATTTGTCCAATTACTCATGTCTTCTGAAAATGATTTTATACCAAGCCTGAATAGATCCTTGTCATTTGATTGGTGGTTTGTATACCACATGACATGGATCATTTGTCCCATTTGCCATTGTTCTCCATTTAGTGTGCAATTGTGGTTCCATATGATTTGTACCATTGCACGCTGGAACCACTGCACGCACACGAGTGGCAATGGCACTTAACATGCAGCTTATTGATACTGCTCATTCTTCTAAGACAAAGGAAAAAACAAATCCAGTACACCGTAAGCCGCCTGGAGGCATTTGCAATATTCTGTGTAGAAGTTTGAGGAAAAAAAAAATCAGTTTCATCCATTTTGGAATAAGGCTGTAACATAAACTGAAGTTCTGTGTATACTTTCTGGATGCAATGTGTGTGTGTGTGTGTGTGTGTGTTTACTCAAGTGACATTTTTCATGTTTTAAATATATTGAATTAACTATTATTGACCACAGTGATCAGTGGTGATTGTGTTGTGTGTAGAGTAGTCTTACATTTTTTTCCCCGCCTCAAAAATGGATCTTCAACTTGATAATCATTTAATTTAATGAAATATGGGGTGAACGACTCACTTGCTTTTGGAGAAAAGGGTAATATCTGGACAGTCAACAGTAATTTATTTTTCCATTGACTCACTAATTTTAAAGCACAAAGCTGAGGTGCCTAAAAATTTTGCCGAGCACTGTGTGTCAGCTAAAACAAAAGCAAACTGTTTTTCTGCTCTCGGCTGTGAGTCTTCTTTCCTCACACGAAGCGTTCTGTGAGCCTATTTGTGAATCCCGAGCGGATAATGAAGGCTACTGTTCCGTTTCTATGTGGTCTTTCCTGTTTATTAATAGGAAACTTTTCTAACACATGACTTGACCATCATTTGTGAAACAGCTGAAAAATGAGGCTATGGAACGAAAGCGCTATCTATTAACCGAGTCACCGGATAGAACTTGAGTTGATTTTATTTTTTTCCAGTTCTGTACATAATAATAATAAAAAAAAGTCATGCCCACTTCCTAACCTCTAAATGTCAAAAAAAAAAAAAAAACATTTATAGAAGTTTAACACATCATCAAAAGTTAAACCAAACACCAGAATAAAACCATTATTTACAAAAGCCCGTTAAATTATGACATAAATAAGAAAATATTTACAGCCAGGACATGACTCCGGATAAAAGTTATTTTTTGGATTTAATGTCTAATTAAAAACACTTTAAAAGAAAGTATGTACATTTACACACATTCTCACAACACACACACACACACTCCGGCAGGACTGAACTGGTTGGTATGCTGATAATTTTTTTTTTTTTTTTTAAATACAAAGGAAAACCAATTCATAACACAACCATTAAAGTTATATTTTACAGTCTGCCAGGTTTTAAAGATGCAGTAAGAATGGCTGTATGAACACTGAAGGGGCTTCTGTCCTAAACCTTCTTTAAACTCTCTGGTTTCTGAGCGAAAACATACGCACAAACCGGAACTAGATGTTTCCAGTTCGAGCCTACGTAAGATTTGAACCAACTGTCGGGAACAAAGCACAATAACACTGAAAACAGTTTGAAGTGGTCATACAAAATAACTGTCTTCTTCTCCCTTTCTCATACAAAAAAAGCAATTCCGTCGAGACAGGAAATCAGTGGATTTGCTTCTAGACAGGGAAGGAGGGGAGGAAAGCTGAGAAGAATTCGAAGCCACAGCAGCTCATCTTGAAATGATGTCCTCCAAGGAGGGGAGGAAAAGAAAAAATAAAAATCTGAATGTAATTTGTTCCTGTTCTGCTCTTCAGTGTGCAGGACCCACAGCTGTAGCATCGGTACAATAGCAACTGGGCTGCACAGTGCTATGTACGCTGTGGCGTGTGGTCCACCCTGAGAGGGTTGATCTTAGAGTCAGTCAGCGGCTGTTCACGGCAGATGCGGGCTGATATTTCATATAATGCACACAAGCTCTGAGGAGCTCTTAGAAAATAAAAAGGATGCAAATTCTATTGTGTGCACAAACTCGTCTCTCACAGAGTGAAAATACTACATATTGATGTCAAACGTCCAAACAACAACAACAAAAAAAAAGGGCAGACAGGCTGGAGATGAGGGAATCGGACATTGTAAAGTCCATATGGATTATCCTCCGAGCCCTCATTTCCTGTGCTTGTCCAGTTTGTCGGTCGATTTGCTCCCACTGTCTGAGGACCCCTGGGTGTCGCTCCCGGAACTCATGTACATCTTGTCCACTTGTTTGATAGCCTCGTTCAGGTAGTTCTGAAGCGAGGTCATAGCAGCACAGATGGCCGGAGATCCAAAGCCGTGTGTGAGGAGGCTGAAGTGGGTCAGGCAGCCTTGGATTGTGGGCTCCAGGATGGGCGCTGGCCGAGAGTTTCCCAGAGGGGAGCGGTCCTGAGTAAGCAGGTCAGTGAACTCCTTACAGATTTGCCTAAAAAGGACAAAACGGTGAAAAGCAAGGATTTAGAAGTTTAACTGCATTCAGTGTCTGCCGGTTATCTGAGAATGAACTTTGTGGCTCTTGCTAAAAATCACTGAAAACCAACATCAGAATTTGCAGAATTCTCACAGTAGCAGCTTTAGTAAAGCTTACAAAAATTTTAAATGAACTAGCACCCGATTACCTTGTATGTCTTATAAAACCTTATGTACCAGCCTGTGCCCTATACTAATTGGTTTATTGTACACTTTTTATGTATGGCAACTCTGCTATACAATTGTTGACATAAAAGTACAATCCACTATAGAAACTGAAAGTTATTATTGTCTAAACTGGCAGTGGTGGGCACAGTTAAGTTAATCAGCCAGCAACTAATGACCTTTTTCATAAACAGAGTAGCTTTTCAGCTAACTTTGAAAACTTTTAGTGGACCATTCAGCTCCCTATAAATTTAATTAAGTTTTAGTTTGAGGTGATGGTCTAGTGGTTAAGCATTGGGCTTCAGACCAGAGGATCCTCTGTTCAAAACCACAGCACACCAGAAAACCACTAAGGGCTCTTAGGCAAGATCTTTAATCCCCTAGTTGCTCCTGGTGTGTAGTGAGCACCTTGACATCAGTGTGAATGTGAAGCATAATTGCAAAGCACTTTGAGCTTATGATACAGATGGAAAAGTGCTATATAAATGCAGTCCATTTACCATGACCAGCCATTTTCTACACCCATTTATAATAAATGGGTGTAGAAAATGGATAGTCCTTACAAGGAAGGCATGGGAGCTGGAGCAAATCCCCCAGAAGTCATACAGTGAGAAGGAAGGTACACCCTAGACAGGATACTAGTCTATCACAGGGAGCTTTTTAGTCAGCAGTTAAATTTTATTTAACAAACGATGTTAATACTCAAAACCATCGCAAACTGGAAAATTATACACCTTTGTTCTTGTTGGAGCTTCCACATGAAATAAATTGCACAAAGGCAATAAACATCACCTCGAAGTGACGGAGGAGCAGAAGGTCAGGCCAGAATAAATGCAATTATTAGCTAGCTGTAGCTTCAGCAGGATCACAGTTAACTATTAAGATGGCGGATTAGTGATTTTTGAAGTTAGCCTTGAGGTTAGCTGTGCCCATCCCCTTTAGCAGGCATCATTCCAGACATCCACTGTGAAAAGACACTTACTTGGCAGCAAGGAGCATGTTCTTACGAGAGTTAACCTCGCTGCGTTCCACGTGCGGCCTGCTGAGGTACTCGGCAATTGCCTTTGCAGGAAATTCTGTCTCACATACATAACCAAAGTCTCTTGCTAAATGTACAGCTTCACCTGAAAGAAGCAAAAAGAAAGGGATCCAAGATTAACAGCCCAAAATGCCTCCGTGACCAGCAGTAAAGAATTGATCAAACCTTAGAAAGGTATGATTGTCCATCCAAACTGTAAAACTACATTTTCTCACTTCCTGCTGTTGGTTTTGGCCATGAGTGTTCAAGTTATCACTTGACCTCTTAATATATGGCTCACAATATGCTAAAGTGTTATGAAAGTGTAACACAAAGGTCAATTTTTCAAGTTACATGTTTTTATTGCAAACTAGTTTGGAATTGTAGTACACATATATTTCTTTCATAAACCACAAAGCTCAAGATAACGCATTAACTATTAACTTTAAAAATTTCACTTTTCCATTATGGAAAAGTGAAATTAATAAGAGTATGGACCCTTGCGGATGTTATTTTTGACAGACAATTCTCAGGTTGTTTTCAACTTGTTATAATTTCTTAATAGGCGTATCTTTTATACAAATTGACGATGTATATCGGAGAATACATATTTCAAAGTAGAATGCCCATCTAAGTGTAAATGTTAGCTATAGTTTATGCGACTTTTAACCATCTATATCTCCCACTTGGTTTTGACAGACGGCGTAACATCCGCAAGGGTCATTTTTTAATTAAATTTTTTTGTACTTAAAATTGACTCAAGGGCCTTTTATTTACTTTTAATTTTTCATTTCATTGGTTTTCTATTGACTAACGCACAATGCAATTGCCTTGAGGTTGGTTTGAAAAAAATATGACCTGGTTGAAAAAGTGAGGTCCAATCGTGTTATAATATGTGATGAAAAAAAGTGGATTTTCCAAGCTTCTTTTCAATTTTTTTTTTTATTTTATGAGCAACAAAATACACTCAAATTATGCATACTATATATACATTAGTTACATTAGTGTTAACAATAACAAACATTTCTATTCAACAATCCATATTTAATAAACACATTCATGAAGTACCTCAGGTGTAATACAACGGTTTAGCATATTTTGAGCCATATAAACTGCTGTGACAACTACCACTAAAACAAGCCAATTAATGGAGTTTCACAGGCAGTTAGTATTTCCATTCTGAATACTAAAAAATTTAAAATTGAAAACCACAAACCAGTTTTTAAAAGTACATTTTCTATTTACAGATTGCACAGATAACCTGTATGTAAAACTGCCAGTAATTCAGTGCAGTTTGACAACTGTTGCAACAGCAATCTGCTGCCTCCTTTAACCATTAATTAAAGTTAAACCAAGTTGTATGGTTTTAATTTTCTGTCTGGTAATCCGTTACGTCTACCCAAATGTTTCTTACATTTGTTGTTACCGTATCACCTTTTACAGACTACAAGTCAAACAGCACTTCTTAAGTTTATTTGAAGACTGCACCACTCATTTTGTCCAACTCTTTAGCATCACTATTCCTTCTGTAAGGTGATAGAAGGTGTAACAAACCAATTTTTAATTTAATAACCATCTTTCTTTTCTTTTTAACCTGTAAGAAGGAACATTTTTGCAACACCAGATAGTTATATATGAAATATATCAGAGTAGCTTACCATGGTGCTGGCGACAGAAGCAATGCTGAATTTCATAAGAACAATTTCTAACAAGAAATGGCACGTTATGTAGATGGGGTGTCCAACTGTCAGAACCAATTTTCTTTATGACCGTATTTGTCAAACTTTGGCCTCCAGGTTTGATGTCAGCATTCTGATTTGGAGGTCATGGAAAAATGGCTGTCACCACTTTCCAATTAGCACATGTGGGACGGACACCATTAAGTGGTGTTTAACACATTTACAAGAAAAATTTAAATCAATCAATCAGTCTGAAGGGATGTTTGTAAAATAACAGAGTAACAAAAGCACTGTTTCTAGAAAGTGTAGATTCCGCTCACGAGTGTTACAAATGTACATTTTGACAGCTCCGAGTACACAACCAAAATTCTACTATAAACCACTGAATCAAGTCTGCTGCCTAAATATCAAACCTTTACCTCAAATCCTATTATAAGCTAAACACACATGGTAGGTGTCAGTAATATTTGTGAGAAAAAAAAAGTATTTTATTTCAGTATGAATTGAACTGATGTTGCCCTTAAAGATTTATTTCTTTATGGAGCCAAAACAAATCTGCATTAGACCTTAAACAACTACTATGTATGAAAGATTAAGATCAGCATTACAGGGATTATCACACTACGTCTTTTAATCCACCAGACTGAAGGATGATTAAGATGTGCAACTTCCCTGACTGATCCATTTAGAACATGAAAGCACAGACTGTATATACACCGGATATAGTATAAACCCTTTGTGACCTCGCCGAAAGAGTTTCAGAAGAGCTGGTTTGAAGCGAAAGTTGGGGTTGCTCTAGATGTCACCATCTTGGCAGTACTTGACTCCGCCCCAGTCTCCGTTACCAAGCATAACAAATGCATATTTTTTGCAGACTGGACCTTCTTTTAACGTGTCACTTGGCTGCAGGTATATAAAAAACTATGACCACCATATTGCCTCAATTACCATGACACCATCACTGAAACCAACATCACCATCCCATTAAATAGTTCCTACTTTGCAAACATACAAATTAAATAATACTACAGTTTCAATAAGTGTAAATACTGGAGCACAGACTTCTTGATGGCCAGTTAGTACAATTAACCCCACAGCAAGTCATATGCTCAGAAAGGACAAACACATTGAGGCCCTGGCAGATGGTGGCAGTCCACACCCAGCACACAATACCTGTCAACCAAAGTGACTATACCCCTAATGTAGCCATCTTAAAATAGCTTAGACTGATGAGCAATATAAAAAAAGGGGATTAGTTCACTTTTGGAGTCAACCTCAAGAAGCTGCTGAAGAAACTGCAAGCTTTGGTACTTTCACATTGGTTTCATCTTTCAGCACTGGAGGCTTCCACTTGCATGATGGCAATGCCCTCATGTGCAGGCCTGACAGGCACAAGGAGAAGTTTAAATGCAGAATAATGAGCTGTGCTTTGTTTCTGAAACAGAGGGCAGACGTGCTATAGAGACAAACGTATTTCTGTCTAGAGGGTGGTTTATCTTGCATGGTGATAATGGCCTTACGTGGATAAATGCTAACACAGTGTGCCCGTGGCACTAAGAGTATCACTTATTGATAGACATGTACATCACTTGAGGATGTGGGCAGCTCTTCAGAAGCACAAGCTTTAAGGTCATCTGGTGCGAACACACCAGAGCGAACACAAGATAACAAGGCTTCACTGAGCTTTGAAGGTCTCTAAATAACAAGAGCCTCCAGTCTTTCTCCTGCACAAAATCCGCAGCCCAGTTACAAAAATTAAGCATGCAGAGAGCAAGAGAAGAAAAAAAAAAAAAAACACCCGTGGTGGAGAGGCGTGATAAACGACTAATATGGTGATCATGCTGAAGGATCATTGCACAGTTAATAAATTGATGACAGGAGATGCTTTATACGTCCTGTCAGTGAGGCAACTACACTAATCTCTACATCAAAGTCTAGATCCTTAACACCAGATGTGTGCCATTCTCTGAGCATTCTGCAAACACTAATAACAGCAATAAGTATTTGTAATATTTTCAAGACTGTACTGTATATTGTGTAACATCCTAAAATTGGTCCTTTCTGTGTGGAGTTTGCAAGGCTTCCCTCCAGGTGCTCCGGCTTCCTCCCAATTCCAAACACATGCAGGTTAGATGACTGATTGATGAGTTTGTGTGTGTGTGTCAGCCCTGTGACAGACTGGCGGCCTGACCAGGTTGGAACCCCACCCATCACCCAATGATCGCTGGGAACTGGTCCAACCCTGGAACATGTACATATTGCAGAACTTATTAGGGTGATTGTCGAGAGGTTAATGCGGTGGGTCTGTAGCTAGAGGATCCTTGGTTCAAATCAACATCAGACCAGAAGGTCCTTAATCCCCAAGTTGCTCCCAGTGCGCAGTTGAGTGCTTTGCATGGCAGCACCCTGACAGTGGTGTGTGTATGGATGAATGTGAAGCATCACTGTAAAACACTCTGCGCATGAAAGCAGTCTGTTTATGCATTTACCATATTTGATGGTAAGTGGATAATCCACAGGTGGCTCAGCGGTGCACACTCATACTGCACAACAAGAAGAACGGGGGTTCGATTCCAGTCATGCCCACTTCCTTTCTTTGTGGAGTTGGCACGTTCACCCTATGTCTGCACGTTTCCTCTGCGATCATTTCTTCTATGGGCACCAAGCTGTGGCTGTCTAACTGCTCATAGTAGTTGGATTCTTTGTAGGTGTCCATGTATGAATAATGAAGTTGTCTTCAAATGACTTCCTTTTTTTTGAATAACTAAACATCTCAAAATTAATGTATCCAAAATTTAGCCTGTTAACAGTTTGCCATTAATTTTGACCTGTTGGAAACAAATGCAGAAACAGCTCAAGGTTGAAGCATCTTAAAGCTATTTTAATCTATTCTAAATGTGGCACAATTTAAATCCAGTTAAAATCTAACTATTTCTTACTGAACCACATTAAAGCCAGTTTAAGACATTTTGTTAGTTTATAGCAGTTTACATGCGTTGAAAAGTAAGAATTGTCATTTAGACCAGATGTAAACACATTTGAACCTCCTTAGACGATTCTGTCAATGTCATTGCAAAACCAATTTGAAGTAAATCTGAAAATAAATTTTGAGAAGATGTCACAAGACTTTTTAAATCAATAATTACTTGACAAAATAGTTGATTGTCTGCCAATCACCACATTGAATAATCAATTTGGTTATAGTTTGAACAAGATTACAACATTTTTGAACGATTTTAAAAGCAATGAACACCCATTTTTATTCCTTGGTTTTTAGAACAGCTTGTCTCAAACACCAAATATCTGAAAATTATTCTTTGCAACCGATTTAAACGATCAACAGATTATCATAACATTTGACATTTATAATGATGTCACACTCACACATCTGATTTTTAACTAAAATGCACAAACTTGCAAAGGCAACAAAAGAACAAGTAGTTGACAAGTATTGAGTTGCTCCACTTTTTTTTAACCTGCGAATATCTCGGCAATTATGATCACATGAATGACATTTAGAGAATGAAACACTATGTGGAAGCAACCGTGCCGAAGTCCTGACAAATTGCAAAAGGCATTCCAAGTGGTGCGACCAGCAATTAAACCGGAGAATGTTCTCTGCACTCCTGAGTGACGGCTCCTACCTTCGACTAGTGAGGTAAGCAGAGTGACATTAGCCGCCTTCCTTCTTCCTGCAGGCAGGTTGAGCCCAATCTTATCCAGCTTTTCTCTCAGCGATCGACCGCCATTTTTTGACTTTGCCCTGCACAAGAACACAGTAGTTAAAAAGTTGACAGAAAAAAAAAATATTCAAGCCGTGCTGACCACTTTGCATGGTTTAGTCAAATATATAGAATTAGTAGAAGTGGAACCATACATTGTGTATAATGATGATTGTATTATGAAGCCTGTATCATTTTTTTAATAAATGGGTATTGTGAAACCTTTGAAAGTCAACTACTCCATGGAATAATGAGTCATGACGAGTGTCAGAAGCATGATAAATGTGTCCTGACATGCTTCATGTAATGGTACACCTTAACAATTAGCACACACATTGGAATACTGGCAGCAATTTGTCAACACGTAAAATTAAATAAAATATTTTTATGAGAAGGATAAGAAATCCATTACAGTGAATAATTCATCTATTTGGGTGGTTTTCTCCCCACAAAGTCATGTAATTTCAGCATTTTGGAACATTGAAAATGACAGAACACAGTCTGACAGCAATTCCCGGTGATCCTTTGAATTACTGCAGTGCTGAAAGGAAAACAGAGTTTCACATTCCGGTCACAGTGAACACTGTCAAGAAAAATGTTGAAAAACATCCAACAATGGTTAATGTTTTAGAATCCATTTAAATTTTTGCCAACATTTAACAGATTTCAACAGATTTCTGCATTTAGTGTAGCAACATGACATTGCTGCTGCTGAATATATGATGTGTTTATTTATTTATTCATTTTCGCCAGAGTACTGCAATGCATCACCAGGGCCCGGTTTCATAAAGCAGTCTAATGTTGTTTAGCCGACTAAACTCACTTAGTTGACTAATCTTTTGATGTTAGCCGTTACACAAAATGCTTAGTCGGCTAAGGTTTTGCATTAGCCGACTAAAGTTTTTAGCCTCCTCCAGAGGAGGCTCATCTTATTTTAGTTGACAAAACTAAAATAAAGAAGGAAGGAGAGCCTTGCGGCGGGAGCGGGTGTTCTGGGAACGGAATAATCCATTGGAGATGTTACGGACACAGAGATTCAACAGTGATACTGCTTCCATTTACCAACAATCCTCTTCATCGTAGACAGGATAGCTCCAGCCATCAACCACCAGATGAGGAGGAACAACACCCTGCCAGCCCTTTGGGTTTTGAATGTGCTGAGGTTTTAAACCTGTAGGACCTTTCAGCAGATTATCGGCGACACCACCCACATCTCCAAGTCGACTGTGTGCCGAATCATGAGGGATGTTAGCTCGGCACTTATCCTGCACATCGGGCAATTGGTTCAGCAATCTTCTGATGGACACTGAGCTCTCCTCCCAAGACCGTCTTTTGGCAGCTAGGTCTGACGTTGTTCCTTTGGAACACTAAAGAGCACCGCTAGTAGACTAAAAGATTAGGCTGTTTTATGAAACCAGGCCCAGGAGGCATCGTCACAGCACTCACGCTACAACCTTTACTGAACCAACGTGCAAAAATGACAGGGTTTTAAAAAGAAGCACTGACTTTTTTGCTAAAATGGATTCGTTATTGCAACATAAAACTATTTAAGTTACTGACTTTCATAGTGTACTGGAGAGAACGAAAGCAGCTGAAAGTCCAGCAGGTCAAAATTTTATTTATTGGGGGGGGGGGGGGGGAGTTATTAACCTCATGTGTATGCATTTTGAACATTTTGAGATAAACTGTACAAAAAGGACATTGTACTTTAAAAATGTTCTTCCCTGGTGCCCAACGACATCAGCAGAAGTCAAGGGACAGGACGGGAAACATGGTAGGAAAACATTTTAGGATGAACAACTTTTAGGCATTTGCCACTTTATTTGCTTTATCACAGTTACTTTCTGTGAGTTTTTGTTTATGGCCTTTAATCCCGGCATTTTAAGAATCACAAAGATTACACTTGTATTTTTTTGTATGCATTAATTACTGCAACAGCGACCCATCAGGTGTTTGTAAGATGTGCAGCAGATAAGAATCAGACAGCTGTGAAACTTATGACAAATAATTAAAACAAACAAGCTCTTATGCCATTTCTAACTCCCCCTCCACACACAAACAATGCATTCACTTAATGGCCATAGCACAGAAATCACTTAAACACACCCTTGCAGAAACACTTAAAAACACTCCACTTGCCACAGCCGATTCGGTTTTCCACGTGACTGGCCATCAAACACTCCCTCTCTGCGGCGGGTGAGAGATGCAGTATCTTTAGGGAGGCGTTTGCACCCCAACCCTTCCTCCACTCCCCTCCCATCCATCAACTAATGATTCCCCCTCCCTGTTCTTGAATGACCTACTTAAACACGCCTGCAATTGCGAGTGTATGTCAGCATTAATGCGGGCGCATGGGAAGCAGCAAACATGCGCCGCCAGCACAAAATTCTCCAGCCAGAGGTGTCGCTTTGTTTTTTTTTAACCTTGTGACCCCTCAGGGGACCTCCACACTAGCATATGTGCTATAAGGTCAGCTGCTCTGCAACACTTAAACCTACCAAGTGTTGATGCAACACTTGGAATGCACAGTGCACAGGCGTGCGCTCTGTGTGCAGCACCTTGAGATCGGTGCTAACTGCACTGATACAACTCGTCCCAGGAGGATGAAGGGAAGATAAATTGCCAATCACACAGAGAATGTTCTTCAAAATGTGGCTTCCTACAAGCAGCTGAGCTTCAGGAATGATGCATGGCAACTAAAGCTTGGTTCACACGACAGGATTTTAAAATTATCTTTAGGTTTCCAAAACCTGAGAGACCACACATGTAAAGATAAAAAAAATCATAGCTCTAACAGGTTTGGTCGTATAGTGTGTGGTGTTCAGCCACACGGTAATAACACCACCACACACAAACACATTTCACACACGAACATTTACAGTTCAGACAGGAAATCTCGCAAAATCTCTCGTGATTAAACGTGACTTCAGAGTAAACAAACGAGGTACTTTGTGGACTATTTAAAACAGAAGGGAAAATGACACAAAAAGAAAAAGAAAAGGTGTTCTTTAAAGGAGTGGAGACAGCGCGACCACCGGACTTTCTGGTAAGTCAGAACAGCTGTT